>NW_011889487.1:78652-111437 GCF_000151845.1 Pteropus vampyrus
CATAGAAATTTTGATATGTTGATATGCTGTGTTTTAACCTTTATTGAGTTCACAACACTTTCTAATTTTCATTGTGACTTTTTCTTTGATTCATAGGTGAGTTAGAAGTATCTTTCACAATTTTCAAATATTGGGGCTTTTGCATATATCTATTTTTAAATTTCTACATTCATTCATTCATTCATTCATTCATTCAATTGTGATCCGATAATGTACAGTAAATAATTTCAATTTTTTGGAATCAAAAAAATATCTTATTGCCTAGAAATGTCATTGAAGATTGTTCCATATGTACCTGAAAAGAAGATATATTTTTCTGTTCTTCAGCAGTTCCTTTCTTTTAAGAGTCAAATACCCTACAGTGTCTCCCTACTTTGGTGATGCTCTAATGCCTTAAACATTGTTTTTTAAGTACAGGCATACCTTGGAGATACTGTGGATTAGTTCCAGACCACAGTAATAAAGTGAGTATCAAAATAAAGTGAGTTGTAATGGTTTTGATGGTGAGGGTCTTGCTTTCAATTCATAAAAAAACACATCTGTGAAGCGCAAAAGAGCAACGTGCAATTAAACAAGTTATGCCTGTATGTTTTGTCTAGAGTTTATCAATATTATCAGTGAGAGGGTTAGTCTTTCGCAATTTAACCTGTCATCTCCTCTAGCCAGATCTCTTATGCTTCTTGTCTGACAAGGTAGAACTTCCTTATTTTTAAGCCAGTGTGTTTTATGATGCTTTTAAGCAAAAAATAATCTTAATTCATACATGTACAGAGAACTTCATAATGCATACAGTGGAATGCCAACAACATGTGAGGTGAGGGGTGAAGAACTCTACAACTAGAACTATTTTTGATTATATATGAGTTATATTGATTTACAAACCAACTGAACAGGAGAAGCAAACACATATAGCTGTTTTGTTTACTTGTTAGTAAAAGCATTTACAAAGCATTTTTATACTATTTACGAATTAGAAGAAAATACATGGAAATATTGTTACCTCTACAATGAGGAGGGTCACTACTCCATACATTATGCCCAGAACAAGCAAGCCTGCTCTCCCCAATAAGTGAATATTCATCTGGTCCCTTTGAAGGATTACAGCTGTAAGTTACTACTTCATTATATTCAAACATAGTCTTGTGGCTATCGGTATATTTTCCATTGGATATTTCTCCAGGTGGTTGACACAAAATCTCTTAGAAAGAGAAAAAGAAGACAGGAAAGGCAAAAGAAAAAGTGAAAGATTAAGACAGCATTACTAATGTCCTGCAAACTGCCTTCAATACATTCACTAACATGATTTCTATAATGTAGCTGTGAACCCAATATCCATTTAGAAGAATGTTCCTATGAGAAAATGTATTATCTCAATTCAAATCACTAATGGAGTAATGAACTTTCAGAATAAATCTCATTTTCTTAAATACCTATATAACATACCAAATGAAATACCTCTGTTTATGTGCAAGGCCCTGTTAAGACTTGTTCTCATCATAAGAGATGCTGACAATTTAATGAGACAATATGCTTTGATTAAAAACACAACTCGGAGCTGGTTGAGAAATGCTTTATAACTTATAAATATATTCATTCCTAAATTGATGGTTTAGTTTTACTAGGATGTTATTGTCTTTTTTCACTTTCTTCCTTAAGAGTGTACAGTGAAATTTCCAGTGTCTACAAATTGTTTGATAGTGCAAGAGACTGAAATTTGGAGGTCTTCTGTTGGCCTGGGTATTGAAGACATTTGAAAAATGTAAAACAATGCCACTATTTCCATATTTTGAAACAAATGTTTTGATTTTGCACAAAAAGTTACTTTTTTAGACACATATTGAGCTTATTGTTCTTAACAATGAATTAATAATGATTTTAAAAACCTGTTTTAATTCCAATATAATGAATATCAATAAACCTAACATACCTGCACAAGAGTTTTGTGGGGTCTTTGTTAATTTAATAGCATAAAGGGGTCTCCAGGGATAAAAGTTTGAGAACTACTGCCTTAAATTCTAAAGAGAGAATATACTTACTTTCACACTGTGGGGGACTATCACTCCAATCCACCTGATCTCCAGAATGTTCACAATATAGAACTTTTGTTCCATGTAAATAATAACTAAATAAGAAAATAAAAGATTACTGTTATTTTTTTTAATGAGTTAACGAGAAGCACATAATTATGAAGACAATTTTTATATGGTTGTTTTCCTACACTCCAGTAGTTTGAAGAAGTTTCTCATACGTGTTTCAAACATGCTAACTAAATTTGCAGTTTAATGAAATAAAGAGATTTTTGCATTTGAGAATGCATTGGCCTAAAGCAAAATGTGTACGTAAACCTGTCATGCTTGTCAGTCAAGTGTTTGCTATGTCCCGCAGGCATTACGACATTCAAATCTCTGTCCTCATTTATGCCATTCTGTTCATTCAGGGCGACTGAGTAGAGAGATCAGGCCCTAGAGTTCACTTGACTGGATTCCAGTTCTAGCTCCATGACTGGCTTGTTTTTTTCAGCTTTGGCAGGTCACTTATTGTTTCTTTTTCTCAGTTTCCTCATTTATGAAAAGAGAATAATAGTAAAAACCTTGTGGGGTTGTTTTGAGTGTTAGATGAGTTAGCATGTGGAACATGGTGAATGCTAGGTAAGTTTTAGGTCTTATTAATATTTTTCAGAATTCTCCTAGGAGTAGCTCAGGAAAACTACTCGATGAAATCTCTGATGATTTACATTCACAGTACTCTCTTCTCCTCTGGACTCTCATTGTAATGATCATGAATAAATCTATTTCTTTGGTACTTCTCATTTACTACTTTCCTTTAACAGCTCTCAGTATATATTGTGCTTCTCAATAAGACTACGACTTTTTGAGGAGAGTCTATGTCTTAAAAGACTTTTTGGTATTCCTCAATATGTGTAACAAACTCTCTCTCTATAATTATTGACTGGATATTTTCACTTATTAAACTACAAAATAATCAGTGAAACTGCCTATGATTGCTTCCAGCTGTCTTCTCTCCAAGGCTCACTCATTGATTCTATACCTTAATGTGTTAGGAGAGGATTCTGGGATGATGGATGGCAGGATAGGAAACACTAAAAATGTGACTCCCCTTCTAGACAACAATTGCAGTGCTAGAATCTCTCTATGTAACTGTTTTTGGAATTCTGGAGCCTGCTGAAGGCTTACAACTTCCAGGAAATAGCTTAGACAGGTATAATGCATTACTTTTGGTTAATTTTAGCTCTTAACACAATGGCAGCTATCCATTTCACTCCCATAGCAGGCAGCCTGTGCATGTGTTCCTGGAGCAATTTATAAGCAGTCTGAAGGAGCAGGGTGAGCAAAAAGTACTGTGTCTTCCAAATATTGGAGTTCTATGCTCTATTATTTACTGTTCCTTCTGATCACAGAGACGCAAAGAGGTGGGCAACCATTGTGGTCACACCTACCCCAACTCTTGCAAGCTCTTTCCTTGCCCAAAAAAGTGACTTCCCAGAGATTTAAAGATCCATTGACCATTGCTGTTCCTTCATTTTTCACTTTTTCTCCTTTCAGGAGGCAGACATGAAAACTGGGATATTCAAAAACAACTGTATATGTCAGAGAAATTAAGGAGTGTCTGTGGAAAAGTCAGAAAAAACTTGAGAAGACCTTCAATTCGTGTGTCAGTCAGATTTTCATCATAAAATCGCCATTCAAAAGTCGAAACAAAACAAAACAACAAAAATGAAATAAGAATCGTAGTGAAAGTTAAGAATCTGATTCCCAGAGTTACCCCATTATTAGATTCAAATGTCCAGTTCAACAATAACAACAAAAAGCCTACAAGGACACAGGAAAGTATTGCCCATTCATAGAAAATGATAAATCACAAAAATGATCCTTGAAAAAGAACTGAAGGTAGATCTACTCCACAAAGACTTTAATATTGGCATTGAAACTGTGTGTACATCTTTCGTAGGTACTCTTGGTGGCAAAACTGTGGTTTCTGGTTCCACAGTCCTCTTTTTTTTCCCACAGCAGCTGAGTGGCAGACACAGAGATCACTGTGAGTGCCCTGATGAGGAAGACCATCACTCTCAAGGTTGAGCTCAGTGAACACACTGAGAATGTTAAAGGAAAACTTCAAGCAAAGGAGGGCTTCACTCTGGACTACAGCATCTGATTTTTCTGGGCAAACATGAAGGCGGGCCACATTCTGTCAGACTACAATATCCAGAAGTAGTCCACCCTGTGGTGCCTCATATTTTGGGGTGGAATCAATGAGGTTTTCTTCCACCAGCTCCCCAGAAATACTACATCCACAAGATGATGTTGCCTGCGATCCGGCATGATCAACTGTTTCAAGAAGAAATGTAGACACCAACAACCTGCAACAAAGGAAGATGGTCAAAAGTGGCCTCTCCACTGGATCATCTTTGTTTCACAGTGGGTTCTCCTGCCAGAGCCACATGGCCCTTGGGCCTTAACAAAATTTGAAAAAAAACAAAAACAAAAAAACACAAAACTTCCTTAAGAACTCAAAGAACTAATGCAAGATGTGTAGAAATTTAAGAAAATAATGTGTGAACAAAATAATAATATAAATTAGGAGAAAGAACCCCAAGAAACCAGAAGAAAATTCTGGAGTTCAAAAGTACAACAATCAAAATGAAAAATTTACTGGAGGAATTAAAGGCAGTTTTGAGCAGGCAGAAGGAAGAATCCATGAACTTAATAATAGGATAATTGAAATTATTGAGTCTAAGGAACACAGAGAAAAAGGATAAAAGGGAACAGAGCCTTACGGACCTGTGGGACATCAATAAGCAGATCAATATACACTTTGAGACTTCTATAAGGAAATGATAAAGAGAAAGGGGCGTAGAAAATCTTTGAAAAAATAGTGGCTGAAAACTTCCAAAATCTGATGAAAGACATGATTATGAATATCTAAAGAGCTCAACAAATTCCAAGTAATATAAACTCTAAAGATCTACACTAAGACACATAATAATCAAACTTTAAAAATCAATGACAGAGAATCTTGAAAGTTGCAAGAGAGAAGTGACTCATCATATACAAGGGATCCTAAATAAGATTATCAGCAGATTTCTCATCAGAAACTTGGAAGCCTAAAGACAGAAAACTAATAGAATCAAAGTGATAAAAGAAAAAACTGTCAACCAAAAATCCTCTATATAGCAAAACTGTGTTTCACAAGTGAGGGCGATATTAAGACATCTCCAGAAATAAAAGCTGAAGTAGTATTTTCCTTTACATTTTACCAAATATTCAGATAACATTTAAACAAATTAATTTATAAACAGATTAAAATTTTTTTATTGCAATTGTTATTCAATATTATTTTATATTAGTTTCAAGTGTACAGCATAGTGATTAGACATTTATATAATTCATAAACTGATTGCCCTGATAAGTCTAGTAGCCATCTGGCACCACACATAGTTAATAGAATGTTGTTGACTCTATTCTCTATGCCGTACTTTATATTCCTATGACTATTCTGTAACTACTTATTTGTTGAAGAAATTTGTTACCACTAGACTTATCCTGAAAAAACTGCTCAAAGGAGTCCTGAAAGGTGAAATTGAAAGATACTAGACATTAACTTGAATAAATATCTCACTAAAGGTAAATACATAGGCAATTATAAAAGCTAGTTTTATTGTAACAATGGTTTGTTTCCGCATTTTTTGTTTTCTATGTGATTTCAGAGACTAAACTTTTAAAAGAAAATAGTGTAGAAGCTAATATTACAATTGTTAGCATAGAGGCTAGTATGACATTAACAACCAGAAAGCATGGGAATGGAGCTGTAAAGGATCCTTTTTTGTAATTTATTGAAGTTAGACTGGTATAAATTCAAATTGGAGTGTTACAGCTGTAGGATGTTAAATGTAATCCCCATGGGAACCACAGACAAAATTGCTATAGAATACACACGAAAGGAAATGAGAAAGAAATTCCAACATTTTATTATAAGAATCCACAGTTATAGAACACCATAGACTACAACAGAATACATGTTCTCCTCAAGTGCACATGAAACATCTTCCAGGCTAGACCATATGTTAAACCACAAATTAATAATAACTAATCTAGAAGTTTAAAAAGGCAGCTATGATACAAAATATCTTCACTGAACATAACAGGATGAAGTTGTTAAACTAAAATCTTCACAGCCAAAAGTTTTTCTGAAAGAAATGTTTCATTAAGTCAGATGCTAGCCAGAAAAAGGACCAGGCCCTGGGGCGTGCAGTCTAAATCACCAGCATGCAGGTAGATGGAGGTGGGAAACATGTCCACCATCCTGTGTTTGACAGGGCTCTGTTATAGTTTGGAGAAGAGAGATGTATGTTTTTTAGGAAAAATTGACATTGGCTATAGATAAACAGGGCTGGAGAAGGTGAAGTGGTCTAGTCTGGGATAGATGTTAGTTTGTAAGGAAGAAGTGTTTGCTGCTTTTGGATTGGTTGTGGGCAACAGTCTAGAATGTGGCAGATTAGACATTTTCCTGAAACAGCCCTTAATTTAAACTCTATGCTGAAATATGTCCGGAAGTTGATTCGAAGTTTCAACATACATTTAGGAAAGTGAGCAAGCAGCCTTTCTCATTGGTTTCTGCCCTTGGCTCCATTAACTGATGAACTCCTTGTCTCTTCTTCCCACCCTTTATCTGCTGTAATTTAATTTTGGACATTTCAGAATCTTTCTCTTGTTAAAGTTAGAAATCAGTATCAAATGGAAAAGTGGAAATTCAAAAACTGTGAAACAAATCAACACACTTTTAAACATCCAGCAGATAAAAGAAAAAAATCACAAGGTAAATTAGAAAATACTTTGAGAAGAATTAAAATGAAAAAACAACATTGCACAACTTATGGGATGCAATGAAAGCAATGCTAGAAGGCAAAACTATAGCTATAAAATCTTACAATAAAAAAAAAAACAGGTGATCTGAAATCTACAATGTAACTTCACAATTTAAGGAACTAGAAAAAGAAGGACTAAAGCCAAATCTAGCCCAAAATTAATAATGAACTTAGATCAAAAATAAACAAAACATGAAAGAGAAAAATAATAGAGAAAATGAATCAAACCAAAAGTTTTTCAAAAAGATCAACTACTGAAATTACTAAAATCAAAAATTAAAGTGGTCTCTTTTGTCATTATAAAGTGTCCTTATCTTTCTCATCTTGAAGTCTATTTCATCAGATATAAGTATGGCTACCACCTGCATTTCTCTGGATGCCATTTGCTTGGAGAATTGTCTTCCACCCTTTCACTTTGAGTCTATATTTGCCCTTGCACCTGAGATGCATCTCTTGAAGGCAGCATATGGTTGTTTTCTGTTTTTTTTTTTGGGGGGGGGATCCAATCTGCTACTCTGTGCCTTTTATTGATGAGTTAAGTCCATTTACATTTTCAGTAATTATTGATATATGAGGTTTTCCTATAGCCATTTTATCTTTTGTTTTCTGGTAGCTTGGAGTCTCTATTGTTTCTTTGCCCTGTATTTCTGTCTGTTATTTTAGTTTGGTGTATTCTATGGTTTTCATCTCAATTCCCTCTTTTTTATGTTATATGTCTCACATCTGTTTTTTTAGTTACCATTAAGATTATATAAAAGAAAGTTTCCCTCTAAAATCAGGAACAAGACAAGGTTGCCCTCTCTAACCACTCTTATTCAATATAGTATTGGAGTCCTAGCTAGAGAAATTGGGCAAGAGAAAGAAATAAAATAAAAGGCATCCAAATTGGGAATGAAGAAGTCAAACTATCATTTTTTTTTTTTGCAGATGACATGATTTTCTATATGGAGAACTTTAAAGACTCCACCAAAATACTATTAGAAACAATAAAGAAAAAAGTAAAGTTGCAGGATTCAAAATCAACATACAAAAATCCATAGCATTTCTGTACAGTAAGAATGAAATTTTAGAAAAAAAATGAAAAAAAAATCTTATGCAATTGCAACAAAAAGAATAAAATATCTAAGAATAAACTTAACAAAGAATGTGAAGAACCTATACATTGAAAATTACAAGACATTAAAAGAAATTGAAGAAGACACAAAGAAATGAAAAGATATTTTGTGTTCATGGATTGGAAGAATCAATGTAGTTAAAATGGCCATATTATTCAAAGCAATATACAGATTTAATGCAATCCCCATCAAAATCTCAATGGAAGTTTTCAAAGAAATAGAACAAAAAAAATTATTGGATTTGTATGGAATTACAAAAGACCTGAACAGCCAAAGGAATCCTGAGGAAAAAAACGGGCAGAAGTATCACACTCCCTGACTTCAAATTATACTACAAAGTACAATAATCAAAACAGCGTGATATTGGCAGAAAAACAGACACACAGACCAATGCAACAGAATCGAGAGCCCACAAATAAACCCCTGTATATATGGGCAAATAATTTTTGGCAAAGGAGCTAAAATATGCAATGGAGAAAAGAAGTTATCTTTAATAAATGGTGCTGGCAAAATTGGAAAATTACATGCAAAAGAATGAAACTAGACTGCTACCTGTCACCATAGACTAAAATTAACTCAAAATGGATGAAAGATCTAAATAGAAGTCCTGAAACAATAAATTACATAGAAGAAAACATAAGTACTAAACTCATGAATTTTGGATTTAGAAAAGACTTTATGAATTTGACCTCAAAGGCAAAAAAATGAAAGCGAAATTAAATGAATGAGATTATATCAAACTAAACAGCTTCTGCACAGCAAACAAAACCATCAAAAGAACAAAAAGCAACAATCAGAATGGGGAAAATATTTGCAAACAACACCTCCAATAAGGGGCTAGTATCCAAAACATATAAAGAATTCATACAACTCAACAACAATAAAAAAGTAATAGAATATTCAGCCAACTAGCTGAGTGACGTTTGGCAAGGCATTTAATCTTTCTGTTTCCTCATCTCTAAAATGACCTAAGTGACATTACATAGTTATTGTCAGGCTCAAATGAGATAATAAAGGGAAAAGTACTTTAAAAATATTTTTTAAAAAGCAAACAATCCAATCAAAAAATGAGAAGAGGACAAGAACAAACATTTCTCTCAATAAAATATACAAATGTCCGACAGACATATGAAAAAATGTTCACCTTCACTAGGGATTAGGGAAATGAAAATCAAAACCATAATGAGATACCACCTCACACTTGCTAGAATAACTATCATCAGAACAAATAATAACAAGTGTTGGAGAGGTCGTGGGGAAAAAATGAACCCTCATACACTGCGGGGGGAAATATAAATTGGTACAGCCACTATGGAAAACAGTATGGAGTATTCTCAAAAAACTAAGAATAGAATTATCATATGACCCAGCAATCCCTCTTCTGGATATCCACCCCCAAATTTTGAAAACATTTATTTGTAAGGATATATGCATTCCTATGTTCATTGCAGCATTATTCACAGTGGCCAAGATATGAAAACAACCAAAGTGCCCTTTGTCACATGAGTGGATAAAAAAGATATGGCATATATATACAATGAAATATTATTCAGCTATAAAAAAAGAAGAAACACTGCTATTTGCACAACATCAATGGATCTTGAAATTATCATGCTACGTGAACTAAGTCAGATAGAAAATGTCAAGAACCATATGATTTCACTCATATGTAAAACAAACTGAATGTAACAAATGAACATGACAAAAACTCATAGACACAGACAGTTTAGAGAGAAAAGAGGGAGTGGGGAATAGATATGTGTAGAGGGTCAAATACATGATGACGAAAGGAGATAGGACTTTAGGTGGTGAATACACAATACAAACAATATACATATGATGTATTATTGAACTGTACATTGAAACCTATTTACTTTTATTAACCAATGTCACCACAATAAATTTAATAAAAAATGAAAGTGGTAACATTTTTACGAATTCTACACAAATACAAAATTTTATAAAGTACTATAAATAACACTATGCCAACAAATTGAATAACCTAGTAAAAATGGAAAAATTCCTAGAAACACAAAACTGACCAAGACTAAATCACAAAGAAATATGAGATCTGAGTAGACCTATAATTAGTAGGGAGATTGAGTCAGTAATTAAACATCTCCCAACAAAGAAAAACCCTGGACCTCATGATTTTAATGGTGAATACTACCAAACATTTAAAGAAAAACTTATACCAATCCTTCTCAAACTTTTCCAAAAATTTGAAGAGGTGGGAAGTCTTCCAAACTCATTCTATGAGACCAGCTTTACCATGCCATCAAAGCCAGACAACACTTCAAGAGAAGTCTACAGACCAATACTGCTTATGAACCTTGATACAAAAATATACATCAAAATACTAGCAACAGACTTCAGCAGGATTTTACGTCATGACCAAGTGAGACTTATTCCTGGAATGCAAGAGTAACTCAACACATGAAAAATGATCAATGGAATCTGCCATGTCAACTGAATGAAGGGGAAAAAAACACATGATCATTTCAATTAATATAGAAAAAGTATTTGATAAAATTCAACAATTTTGCATAATAAAAATACTCAATAAACTAGGAACAGAAGGAAGCTACTTTAAGATAATAAACACCATACAAAAAAAAAACCACAGCAAACATACTCAATGATGAAAAACTAAAAGTTTTTCTTATATGATTGGGAACAATGCAAGATGCCCCCTTTTACCAATTTTAGTAAACATAATACTGGGTATTCTAGCCAGAATAAGAAGAAAAGAAAATAAAAGACATTCAAATAAGTTAGGAAAAAGTAAAATTCTGTTAGCAGATAATGAGATCTATATGTAGAAAAACCTAACACCACCACACACACATACAAAAATCCTGTTAGAAGTAATAAATGAATACAGCGAAGTAGCAGGACACTAAGTCAATATGAAAACCTATTGTATTTTATAGTGTTTTACATTTACTCTCTAAAAGCACACTTTTCATAAATGTCTAATATCTCAAATATACTATTTAAAGAAATCTATAGAACAAAAGCAACTATTAAGTGCTCAGCATCTCTTTTTGAGATCTGCAGTCCTTTGTAGCAGTCTCAAAAATTAGGTTTTTCAACTAAGAGATCTTGATCAACATTATAATCGAGGCTAATTAGGTCAATTTTGGTCTGGTAACACCTGGCAGAGTTATCTTGATATGAAAATATCTTTGCTTGGCAATTCTAGTTCCCATTTCTATAAGCCCTTCTTCAATTGTGAGAGTTGACCATTTTAAATAGGGTGTGCTTTGATGTTAAAGATAAAGTTATTATGTTTACTATATTTTTAATGTTAACGATAGAACTATTATGACATAGAGTATTATAAATTTTGCATTTCTTCAATTTAAATTTTATCCTATCATTATACAGCTTTTCATTCCATTCATTACACACTATTAAATATAGTAAGTATTATACAATATTGCTGCCCTTCAATTTTAATTTGTTTTATTCTTTACGCATCTCCATAAAAACCTAAGCGTTGATGAGTTATAAGCTGTTGCAAAAAAAAAAATGAAATCAATATTATGGAAATATTTAAGAAGAGAAGCAAAACATAAATGAAATTAGTAACATTTACCTTACTCTTCCAAGAAGCAACTTACCCCTCATTACAAATATAGTGAGCCTGTGAACCAAGCTGAAAAGTTCCATGACTGTAGATTATTTGTCCATTTTGGGGTTCTCCTAACTGTGGACATAATATTTCTAAAAGAAAAATTTCAAATTTCTTGTTTTATACCCATTGCAAAAAAAGATTTGAATCAAAATCAAAATTTTACATTGCTTTTTTGAACTCTTGGAAATATTTTCTTTATTATTAAAAGCTCAAACTTAAGAATCACATTAAGAAACAAATTGCCAAGAAAAAGATTCCAAGATGATTTTCGAAGACGTTGCTATCTAAAATCTACATTCTCAGAGAAAATCATTATTGAAGTAATGAAATATGCAGTCTAAAATGTGTGAAGATCTCTAGAGCAATAAAAACAAAAGTTTTGTTTACTTACTTGTACAAGCCTCCCGGAGATGTGTCCATGTGTTATCAGACTGACAAATAGCAGAAGTGGCAAGAAAAGGCAGAACATGCTTGTACCCAAGGTGACACTGATATTCTATTTTGTCCCCAGAATGATAAATAGATTTAGGAGTACCCTTGAGCATCATAGATTCGAATCTTGGTGGATCATCACAGGCATCTGGGCATGACAGGAGGAGAACATGAAAATAAAGTATTTTATCTTTTTCATCAGCAAAGGACTATGGTCTGGTATTAGGTGGGAAGTACAGAATAAATGGAAAGTTGTTAGTAAGATTTTAAATGACTTTTCCCTGAATTTATACAAGTAGTAGTAGTGGTGGAGGACGTACTATGCTTGTTTAAATAACATACTGTTAAGTTTTGGTTTGTTAGGGAATGAGGTGAATATTCAATACAGCAAACTGAAGAGACAACAGTAATATTTTTAGTTGTAAAATATATTTATAGATATGTATCCTCCCTCATTTTTTCCTACATTCTTTTCACACCCTAAGAATTCCTTTCATACACTATTCTACCCTAAGAAGACTTCTATATTATATAGTACTCTGGTCAGACTACACTTCCACAGTTTGAAACACAATCTGATGATGACTTGTCACTTCAGGCTCAGTCTTCTCTCAGAAGGTAAGCTCCTGGTGGTCAGGGATCATATGCCTTCCTTTTCTACTACACTCTGTACCCAGAGGGTGTTCAAGGAATGTTATGGTAAGAGGTGATCACTACGGAACTATTGTAGATTTCAAAAGTCAAAATAAATATGGACTAAAGTATTTCATTTGATATGTTTCATATCAGTAAGCTGAGCATTTTATAAGAGAATAGATGTCACTTAAATATTAAATTTTATAACTAACAGTATTTTAAATACAATTTATCTTCCTTCACTGATCAAAGGATCATGCATGACTTCAGAAGTTCCCCGAGGTGGCTATTTGGGCTGCGTATTGAATATATCTCTACAATAAAATTACTACATTGCTAAACTTTTTGAACTCTTTACTTCTGGGTGTGTTTTTCTGGTAGTTTTGTTCTTCCTAGTAATAAAAACAAAAGTTTTGTTTTTATTTTGCATTTCTTCTCCAGAAATTCCTCCCTCTTTAAATGATCTGTGGGCTTGACAACCTAACAAATCCGTTAGAACCATTATTGAAAATAATGTGATGGACACACATCTAGTAAAATTCTGAGGGCTAAAAGAATGCCCAGCCTCTCTTATAAGGTTAAGAACATAGGAAGAAAAGAGGTAGATCTATTTTAATCCTTGAGGTACCTTCCTGTGTTACTCCCTGGATTGGTATTAACTTCAGACTGAGAGACTGGTCAAGAGAACTCTAAACAAGTGAAATTTTACTCTTATTCATATCGTATTCTAGATTCTAGAATCTAGAATATACACAGGCCAACATTTCATTTCCATCATGCCCTGATATCCACCTGTTGGACTAATGTTTTCAACATTTCCACTATTCTCTCTATATACACAGGCCAAAATTTCATTTCTATCATGTCCTGATATCCACCTGTTGGACTAATGTTTTCAACATTTCCACTGTGCTGGCCTTGATATCTGAATGTTCCTCAATCAGTTGCCCAAAACAAAATTAAAAAAGCCAACCAAAAGCCCCCGTAATTAAAAGCATTGTTTAAAAAGTGGATTAGTACAGAGGTGAGGTTCATTAATAACATTACATTTACTGAATACACTCAGTCAGACATTCTCATTTTCAACAAGAAAACAAACATGGGCTAGAAATGCTGTATATTTCTGTTCAGCTACAAATGGATAGCAGCAACATTCTAGAAGTTCCTAGAACCACCGAGAAGGAAGTCGAGTAACAGCAAGCCTGTGATTAAATTATACAAGTATCCTTCATTTTATGAATTTCATCTCAGTAACCGTCTTGAAAGCATATAAGAGGATCCTTATATGGCTTTTACACACAGTGCTCTGAATGGAAAAGGAAAGGTCAATTGGCTAGTTTAATTCACTAGGAAAGGTCATTGGCTAATTTGAAATATTTCTTCCCAGTAACATACATCGTGAAAGATGCTTTCAGCAATGTGCAGAGTTTAAAATTTGGTGTTGGCATCCAGTTGATTATAAGCTTTTACACTATAATTATTGAGTCCAATATCACACTTTTTAATAAGTAAATTTCTACCCTTGCTCAGAACATTGAATTTTCTTCCCGTGGGGATGTTCAAAGTAAACATTCTCAGATCCAAAAAAATAGCATCTTGAATTATTTTTTTCTAGATAGTTGAAATATAATTATTATTTGGCTGCAAAGCTGTACATTAACCACAGATGACATTCTATAATATGATAGGCCGCATTCAGAAAATTCCCCAATGTTCCAGGTGAGTTTCAGGAAAGTGAAATAGTTTCCTACTATGGATCAAGAGAACTGCTCACCTTCTCTACACTTGCCAAAGTTGTTTAAGCACTCTTTACCCACTGCAAAATTAAACTTTACTTTCTGACACAGTTACACATACCCCTGCGCAGATCAGCGCCTTCAGAAGATCACGGTATCTGACTAAAACCAGAAGCTCAATGAAACCTGGCTGTCCTGCTCCTTATCCCACTGTACGCACAACCCTCATTAAATGATATGAGATTTCAGCCCAAAGAAATGATTTCACATGTGTAAGTCAAGGCTGACTAAAATTCAGAATAAAGTCTCCCCAGGATAATGTTCTTCCCACAACAGTAGCTCCCCGCTACTTACAGGGCATTCCTTCCATGACCCCACTGGATTCTTGGAAACTACAATACAATTTAACTTACAAATTAGGCACACTAAGAGATTAACAAAGTAGCTAACGATAAATAAAATGATTATGACAATATCCTATAATAAAAGTTAAATGAATGTGGTCTCTCGTTGTCAAAATATCTTAATGTACTGTACTCTCCTCTTTTCTTGTGATGATGTGAGATGGTACAATGCCTATGTGATGAGATGAAGTTAGGCGAACATACTGGACAAATAAATTATTCATTTTCCGGGTGGGATGAGATAGACAGTGTGAGATTTCATCATGATGCTCAGAAAGGTGTGCGATATAAATCTTATGAATTGTTTATTGCTGGAATTTTCCATTTAATATTTTTGGACCATGGTTGTGGGTAACTTAAACCATAGAAGGGGAAATTGTGGATAAGGGGGGATCTTGTCCCTTGCTTCTGCTGCTACCAAGGGGCAACCCGAGGTAGCAGCACTGAAGTCAGGAAGACAATTCCTTCCTCTATACCAAAATAATCTCTCAAGTCTTAGGCAGAGCAGTTGATCAGTAGTCCGTACAATTATTTCATTTCAATAAACAAGGACTTTTCTTTCCTTTTAGTTACTATAAAATTTATTTTCTGTTGAAAATAAAATTTATTTTCTTTCTCCGTAAGGAGAAAGAAAAATTGTATGAGGAGGGAGAAGCTGGATGGTAGAAATATGAGTCTTGTTCTAGATACAGCAGAAATTTCCCAGTTTGAATGGTACTATATAAAAAGAACTAAAATCGTCACAGGAAGATACCTGTGTCAGCACATCACTTTACAAATGAATAAGGAGCATAGTCAGTAACACAGAAAACATACATATTAAAAAACAGGAGCATGGACCTTCTTCTTCAGTAATATTAATTGGAGAGATGCTGTCAATCATGTGAACTTCCTATATGCCAGGCACTGTGGTGCATCTCATTTTAACTTACCTATCACCCAGTGAAAAAGGCATTAAATCATTTTACATAAAGTAAACACATGCAAGGTTTACATATCCTGCCAAATTTACATACCTCTTTCTATCTGCAGACTATGGCAAATCATTTTAGAATCACTAGTATAACAACTAGAATGATTGTAAATATGTACTTTTTACTTTTATTACTAAATATGATGAATGAGTATAAATCACCAGGCATTCAATGAATTTTTTAAAAAATAATGCCCTGTTATTTAAACACCTTTGAAAAGTAAAGCAGGAAGTTAGTAAACCTGACAGGTGGGATATTATAGGTTTTGTCCTGGGGAGAATCAAAAATACAAAACAAAATATTGTAGACTGACTTACCATTTGGTTATTATTTTCACTTATATGAAATTATGCCTTTCATTCTTCACTTATTTAGGTAAAATATCCCATGCCTCAATTTATTGAAAAATGGCTACTCTACATTTTTAAACATAAAAATGCCAACCGGAAATTTATATACCTGTGTGAAGGACCCTATGAAAACATACAAAATAACAGCAGCAGAGTTGTTTGTAAATTGTATGTTATACATTTTTTTCATGGAAATAATACAAGACAGAGTTATTTACTAAAACTACTGGTTTTCAATTATTCTATATCATTGACATTTGATGTCAAAAAAAATCTAAAAAAGAAAGAAGGAAAGGGACACCTTTTGTACCTTTAATACATTCTGGCATCTCCGGCTCCCATACATTGTTAGCACCACAGAAAATTGTGCTGTTGCCTTTAAGTTTAAAACCCTCCAGGCATTCAAATACAACCTTTGCTTTGTAGTCATATTCTTTTTTAAATCCTGCCACCAGTCTTCCATTTTCGACTACTGGATCTTGACATTTGACCACTGAAAGGAGAAATTCCAGAATTAATAAAAAGCTGCTTTGACATAGCACAGAAAAACTAGTGTAAAGTAGCTATTTTCAGTGTGAACAAAGAGACAAGAAATAGAAGGCAGGATATTACTTTCTGAAAAAAAGTGTTGAATTATGTATTTTAATTCCAGGTAAACAGATGTAGAGAAATCTAGTAATCTTTTTCTACATAGAACAGACTGTCATTACGGTTTATTGGTTTATTACATTTTTTCTTCATTCCTGAGAAGTTTTAAGAAGGTTTGATTAACAGATACAAATTATGGGAAATGATCAAGTCACCTTTTGATACTCTTTAGCTCTAGAGATTTAAAAAAAAATTTATGCTGACACTGATGACAATGTCCTGCTTTTTAGAAAGACAGGAAAGACTCTTGTGAGGAGGTAATACTTGAACTCAAATGTAAAATCTGAAAAGAAGCTAGCCACGCAAAGATTGGGGAAAAGCAAGTCCTCAAGTAGCGACAACATTCATGAACTGGGCTGTTCAAGGAATAGAAATGCCAGTGCAGTTTTGGACTATAACCCAGAGATGAAACACCACATTTATTTGTTTGTTTGTTTGTTTGTTTGTTTATAAGCCAAAATTACATTTTTCCTTTAAAAAAAACATTTATTAATCTTAATTAGTTTCAAGCATACAGTACATTTGTTAGACATCTATATATTTCATAAAATGATCCCCCTAATTGCTCCTTCTCTCCCCTGAACCTCCACCTAGCCAACATATTATCACTAACTGTATTCCCTATGCTGTGCTTGCCATTTCCGTGACCATCTATTAACTACTAATTTGTACTTCTTTAGACCGTCACCCCATTCTCCCAAACCCCCAATCTCCCTCCTCTCTGTCCATCACCAAATTGTCCACTATATTTGTGAGTCTGTTTTTGATTCGTTTGTTTTTTTGTTCCTTAGATTCCACATGTAAGTGAAATCACATGGTATTTATCTTTCTCTGCCTGACTTATTTCACTCAGCATAATAACCTGTAGATCCATCTATGTTGTTGCAAATTGTATGATTTCATTTTTTTAATGGCTGAGTAATATTCCTTGCATATATGAACCATAATTTCTTTGTCCAATTGTCTGTTGATGGGCATTTTGGTTGCTCCCATATCTTGGCTATTGTAAATTGTGCTGCTATGGACTTTGGGGTGCATAGATCTTTATAAATTATTGTTTTGATGTTCTTTGGATAAATACCCAAAAGTGCAATTGTTGGGTCAAAAGATATATCCATTTTTAATTATTTGAGAAGCCTCCATACTGTTTTCCATAGCAGCTGTACCAATTTGCAATCCTACGAACAATGTATGAAGGTTCCGTTTTCTCCCCACTTATTGTTTTTTGATTTATTGATGATAGCCATTCTGACAAGTGTGAGGTAATATCTCATTGTGGTTTTAATTTGCATTTCTCTGATGATCAGCAACCGTGAGCATCTTTTCATATGTCTATTAGCCAGCTGTATTTCCTCTTTGGAGAAGTATCTGTTCAGGTCTTCTGCCCATTTTTTAATTGGATTGTTTATTTTTTTGTTGTTGAGTTGCATGAGTTCTTTATATATTTTGGATATTAACCCCTTATCAGATGTATCATTAGCAAATATCTTCTCCCAATCATTTGGTTGTCTTTTTGTTTGGTTGATGGTTTCCTTTGCTGTACAAAAACTTTTTAGCTTGATGTAGTCCCATTTGTTTATTTTTTCTTTTGTTTCCCTCGCCCGGGGTGATATATCCGAAAAGAAATTACTGTTAGTAATATCAGAGAGTTTACTGCCTAAGTTTTCTTCTAGAAGTTTTATGGTTTTGGGTCTTACATTTAAGTATTTAATCCATTTTGAATCTATTCTTGTATACGGTGTAAGAAGGTGATCCAGATTCTTTATTTTTTTTTTTTTGCATGTATCTGTCCACTTAAGAGACTGTCTTTGCCCCTTTGCATATTTTTACCTCCTTTGTCATATATTAAATGAGCAAACAGGTATGGATTTATTTCTAGGCTCTCTATTCTGTTCCATTGATCAATGGATCTGTTTTTATGCCAGTATCATGCTGTTTTGATTACTGTAGACTAGTAGTATAGTTTGATATCAGGTAGTGTGAAACCTTCAACTTTGTTCTTCTTTCTCAAGATTGCTGTGGCTATTCGGGGTCTTTTATGGTTCCATATCAATTTTAGGATTATTTGTTCTTGCTCTCTGAAAAATGCCATTAGTACTTTGATAGGGAATGCATTGAATCTATAGATTGTTTTGGGTATGGCCATTTTGAATGATGTTGATTCTTCCTACCCATGAGCATGATATACGCTTCCATTTATTTGTATCTTCTTCAATTTCTTTTTTTAATGACTTATGATTTTCTGAAAACAGGTCTTTTACCTTCTTGGTTAATTTGATTCCCAGGTATTTTATAGTTTTCAGTGCAATTATAAATGGGATTATTTTCTTAATTTCTCTTTCTGAAAGTTCATCATTGGTGTATAAAAATGCCACTGACTTCTGAATATTTATTTTGTAACCTGCTACATTACTGAATTCATTGATCAGTTCTAACAGTTTTCGGTGGAATCTTTAGTGTTCTCTGTATATAGTATCATGTCATAGGCAAATAACTAGAGTTTCACTTCTTCCTTTCCAGTTCGGATACCTTTTATTTCTCTTTCTTGTCTTATTTCTGTGGCCAAGACTTCAACAAAATGTTGAAGAGGAGTGGTGAAAGTAGGCATTCTTGTCTTGTTCCTGATCTTGAGGAAAATGCTTTTAGCTTTTCACTGCTGAATATGTTAGCCGTGGGTTTGTCATATATGGCCTTTTTTATATTGAAGTATGTTCCTTCTATTAAACTTAGCTGAGAGTTTTTTTTTTTATCATAAATAGATGCTGAATTTTGTCAAATGGTTTTTTTTTGCATCTATTGATATGATCATATGATTTTTATTCCACATGGGTTTATTGGGTCACACACCACATTTTACATCGTAAACCAGTATATAATCTCATAGGCTTGAGATAAAGCTAAAAGTTAATACATAGACTTCATACCAGTGTATGCTGGTATTTTCCATTAGACTCTACTAATTAGCAAGTAAAATGCTGGTCATGGTCCTCTTGATTAATTTCAGGATCCATTAATGTGTGTGGCAGGATTTGGAAAAAAATTTAAAAACAGACTGGGTAGTGAGTGCAAGAGAACATTTTATAAGATTAAATCCAAACAATAGATAAGGGCCCATGATGTAGAGCCTTTTAAGCCAGAGCAGAGCTCTTCCTCCTTGTCTGTGATCTGAATTTCCATCAGATATCTTTTCCCTTTAGCCTGAAAAAGTTCCGTTAGCAACTCTTGTAGTGCTGGTTGGATGTGACAAATTCTCTCACCTTTACCTCAAAATATTTTTATTTATTTCACCTTCAGTTCTGAAAGATTTCTCCTTAACAGAGATTTCAAGGTTACATGTTTTATTTTATTTTATTTTTCAGCACTTTAGCAGATAATATTGTCTTCTAGTCTCCACAGTTCTTTCACAGTTCCTTAAGAAAAGTCATTCCACTTGGCGGGTGGCGGGGCAGCATGGGGGAAACGCAATGTAATATTTTTTTCTCCCTCCTTCACTGGCTTCTTTTATTTAAACTTTTGATATCAGTAATTTTACTATGATACATTTAGTTTATTGGGGATTTCTTGGTAAATTTTAAAAATTTATTTATCCTGTTATCACTGAATTTCCTGGACTTGCGGGGTTATTTTGTTTCATGTGGTAAATTTTTGGCCAATTTTTATTCAAATAATTATCTATACTGTTGTTTCTTCTCTCTTTTTGTAATTCCAATAATATATATGTTTGACTGCTTGCTACTCTTCCCTAGGTCTGTAACTCTCTCCCTCTTATTTTAATATTCTTTTCAAATCATGTTGGATTCTATTGTTCAGAAGTTAGGTTTGCTGATTTTTTTCATGTTGTGGTAAATGCTGGTAGCCACATTAATGATTCTCAGTTAGTTTTACCAGATGTAAGTTACATACAGTAATATTCATCCTTTTACGTGTACAGCTGTATGAGGTTTCATAAATGCAAATGCTAACCATAGAATTACAACAGAATAGACATAGAAAAGTTCCATTACCTATAACATTTCTTCATGCCACTCATAATCAACTTTCTCCACTGCCCCCAACCACCTTTCCCAACTATCCAAGCATTGATCCATTTTCATCCCTATCATGTTGCTTTTCCAGAATGTCATAATGGGATCACAGCCTTTGAGTATTGCTTATTTCACTTATCACAATGCATTTGAGGTTTGCTCCTGTTGTGTGGATCAGAAGCTCATTCCTTTTTATTGCGGACTATTATTCTGTTGTATAAATGTACCATGGTTGTTTAGCCATTCACCAACTGAAGGATATGTGGATATTTCCAATGTAGGGTGATTATGCTTAAGGCTGCTATGAATATTCTCATACTGGTTTCTATGTGAACATTTTTTAACTTACTTGGATTGCTGAGTTGCTTGGTAAATATATATTTAACACTATAAAAAAATGCCAAACCGTGTTCCCTAATGGACATACCACTTTGCAATCTTAACAGCAATGTATGAGAGTTGCAATTGCTCCATATCTTTGCAAGTACATGGTACCGTTAGGTATTTTTTTGTTGTTTGTTTTAATTTCAGCCATTCTAGTACGTGTTTAGTGATATCTCATTGCAGTTTTAAATCGCATTTGTCTGTTTACTAACATATTGAACAACTATTCATGTACTTTTTCATCATCCTTATATCTACTTTGGTGAAATAGGTCTATTCAGATCTTTTGCCCATTTAAAGAGTTGGGATGTTTTCTCATTATTGTCTTTCTTTATATAATCATAAATAAAAGTCCATTATCAGGTATATGCTTGCCAATATTTTATCCCAGTGTTTGACTCATTTTATTTTCATTCTTATAACAATGTCTTTTGAGAACAGAAATTCTGAGTTTTTAAGAAGTCCAATTTATTAATTTTTTTCATTAAAGCACCATGCTTTTAGAATTGTATCTAACATTCTTTGGCCAAGTCACAAATATTTTCTGTTTTTCAGTAAAAAGTGTTGTAATTGTAGGTTTAAATTTAAGTCTAAGATCTATTTTGAGTAAATGGTTGGATACGGGGTTAACATGAGTTGAAGTCTTTCTTAAATAATTTTTTAATTTTTCAGTTACAGTTAGCATACCAAATTATATCAGTTTCTGGTGTACAACAAAGTGATTAGACATTTAACTAACTTACAAAGTGATTACTCAAATAAATCTAGTACCCATATGACACTGCACATAGTTATTATAATATTGACTATATTCCTTATACTTTACATATCCATAACTATTTTATAACTACAAATTTTTACTTTTTAATTCCTTCCCTTTTTTTCCTGTGCCCTAAGTCCCTTCTATCTGGCAACCATCGAAATGTTATCTGCATTATGAGTTTGTTTCTGTTTTATTTATTTTGTTCTTTAGATTCACATATAAGTGAAATCATGTGGCATTTGTCTTTCCGTCTGACTTGCTCCACTCCGCATAGTACCCTGTATGTCCACCCACATTGTTGCAGATTGCAAGATGTCATTCTTTTTTAAGGTTGAGTAATATTCCATTGTGTATATGTGCCACTTCTTCTTTATCTATTCATCAATTGATGGGCAACCAGGTTGTCTCCATATCATGACTACTGAAAATAATGATGTAATAAACATATGGATACACATGTCCGTTCGCAGTAGTTTTGTTTCGTTTTTTTTCAGATAAATACCCAGAATTGGGATTACTGGATTCTTCTTTGTTTCTTGTTATAGTCTTGGTTTTAAAGTCCATTTTGTCTGGTATAAGTATTGCTATCCCAGCCTTTTTGTTTGTTTTCATTTTCATGAAAGATCTCTTTCCATCCCATTACTTTCAGTCTGTGTGTGAGCTTCAATCCCAAGTCAGTCTCTTGGAGGCAGCATATGCAAGGGTCTTGTTATCTTATCCATTTGACCACCCTATCTTTTGATTGAAACATGTAAGCCATATTTATTTATTTGTTTGTTTGTTTGTTTGTTTATTATTTATTATTATTTATGCCTACAGCACCTGGTCTTCCTGGGTGGTCTCCCATCCAAGTACTAACTAGGCCTGACCCTGCTTAGGTTCTGAGATGAGACATCGGGCTTGTTCAGGGTGGTGTGGCCGTAGACCATGGACTGGGGCTCCACTGAGGCGTGAACCCAGGACCTTCTGCATGTAAAGCAGACATGCTAACCGCTACACTATGGAACCATGTCCAAAGCCATTTATATTTAAAGTTAATGTTGATAGATATGTGGTTATTGCTATATTATTCATATTTTCGATCTCTTTTTCCCTCTCTTTCTTAAAAAAAGCCCCTTCAACAATTCCTCTATAACTGGTTTGGTGGTGATGAACTTCTTTAGCTTTTTCTTGTCTGGGAAGTTCTTTATTTGTACTTCAATTCTAAGTGATAACTTTGCTGGGTAGAATAATCTTGCATTGTAGTTTCTTGCTTTTCATTGCTCTGAATATTTTGGGCCAAGCTCTTCTGGCCTGCAAAGTTTCTGTTGAGAAATCAGTTGACAGTCTTATAGGCGCTCCTCTGTAGGTAACTGACTATTTTTCTCTTGCTGTTCTTTGTCTTTAACTTTTGGCATTTTAATTATGACGTATCTTTGAGTGGACCTTTTGGGTTCATCTTGTTTGGGACTCTCTCTTCTTCTTGGCCTTGTATTTCTATTTCCTTTGCACATCAGAAGGGGAGAAAGATCCACAAAGGAACAGTGGCCTCCGTCAGCACTTCTGTCTGGAAGAAAGCTGCCTCTCCAGCTCTCACCCTAAAGCCAGACAATTCAGTTCCTCCCAGTATATCCCTGGCATCTTTTGTGCTGCTGCCTCAGCCCTGGAGCTCAGAGTGAGTTTGTCAGCAGATAACTCCCTGTCTCAGCCCTAGAAGAGGAATGCTTGGGATTCCTGGAGGACTGTGTCTCTGCTTATTTTCACATACAGATTTGGTGGGTTCATCTCTTCCCATCACTAGAACCCTAGGCTGAAGCACCTGGTGTGGGGCCTGGATCCTTCAGTCCTCTGAGGGGAACCTCAGCAGCCAAGATATCTCTCCTGATTTTTAGCTGCCACATGCAGGTGTGGGACTAGCCCATTTAGCATCTCTGCCCTTGCTACCAATCTCATGGTTGCTGCTTCTCTGTCTTTAGTTGTAGGACTTCTGTTCAGCTAAATATCAGGTGATTTTCCATAACAGTTGTTCTATAGTTTAGTTGTAATTTTGATTTGGTTATGAGAGGAGGCAAACACAACATCTACCTATTCTGCAATATTGACCAGAATACAGTTGAGGTTTTTTAAAAAAATATTTTTGCATCTGGGCATCCAATTGTGCTTATATTTTTATCTTATTTTTATTGAATTCTTTGTACACCTGTGCCCTGTAATCTGGCTAAAACTTTAGTCTTTCATAAATTCCACACAGACAATCATGTAATAAGTGAATTAAGTCTACTTTATTTCCTTCATTCCAATATGTATGCCTATTTCTGTATTTTGCCTTATTGTACTGGCTAGAATTTTCAATATAATGCTGAATAGAGTGGTAAGAGTAGATATTTTTGTTTTGTTACAACTTTAGGGGAAAATAAATTCTATTATCTTTAAGTATAATGTTAACTCTGAGATTCTTGTATGTAATTTTTATCAGGTTCAGATACTTAGTTCCCTTCTATTTCGAGTTTGCTGAGAAGTGTTACCATGGAAAGATGATGAATTCTGTCAAATGCTTTTCTTTTTACATCTATTAAAATGATCATGTGTTTTTTCTTCTTTATACTCACTTTATATGATAGATGGTACTGATGAATTATTGTTTTTGTTTTTTAATTAATTAATCAATTAATTAATTATTTTAAATGAAGTTTATTTGGGTAACATTGGTCAATACAATTAAATAATTTTCAGGTGTACATTATCATTTGACATGTATATATTCTATTGTGTGTTTACCACCCAAAGTCCAGTTTCCTTCAGCTACCATATATTGGATCACCTTTACCCACTTCACTCTACCTCTACCCACCTATATTTGACCCCCATTTCCCCATCAACTTCTTCCCACCTCCCCCCCTCTCTGGTAACCACTAGTCCATTGTCCATGTCCCTGAGTCTCTGTTTGTCCTGTTCATTTGTTGCTTTTAGGTTTATATACCACATATAAGTGATATCATGTGACTTTCTACTTTTTCAGTCTGGCTTATTTCACTTAGCATGATTATCTCGAGGTCCATCTATGCTGTCACAAATGACAGTATTTCATCTCTTCTTATGGCTGAGTAATATTCCATTGTATATATCTACCACAGCTTCTTTAGTCAACAATCTAAGAGACTTTGGTTGCTTCCATGTCCTGGCCACTGTGAATAATGCTGCTATGAACATCGGTGTGCAAATATCTTTTTGGATATCGGTTTTCAAGTCTTTGGGTAAATACTCAGTAGTGGGATTGCTGGATCATATGGTAGATCAATTCTTAGTTTTTTGAGGAACCTCCATACTGTTTTCCTGTTTTCCATAGTGGCTATACCAATTCGCAGTCCCACCAGCAGTATATGAGGGTTCCTTTTTCTCTGCATCCTCTCCAACATTTGTTATTACTTGTCCTGTTTCTTATAGCTATTCTAACAAGTGCGAGATGGTATTACATTGTGGTTTTGATTTGCATTTCTCTAATAGCTAGTGATGTTGAACATTTTTTCATATATTTGTAGGCCATTTGTATATCCTCTAGGGAGAAGTGTCTGTTCAGGTCTTCTCCCCATTTATTGATTGGATCGTTTGTTTTTTTGTTGTTATTGAGTCGTATGAGTTCTATATATATTTTGAATATTAGGCCCTCATCGAAAGCATTGCTTACAAATATATTTCCCCACTCGGATGGTTCTCTCTTTACCTTGTTGACGATTTTTCTTTTTTTTTTTTTGCTGAGCAGAAGCTTTTTAAGTTGATGTAGTCCCATTCATTTATTTTAGCTTTTACTTCTCTTGCCTTTGAGGTCAAATTCATAAAATCCTCTTTAAGTCTAAGGTCTTCGAGTTTAGTTCCTATGTTTTCTTCTATGTATTTTATTGTTTCAGGTCTTATTTTCAGGTCCTTAATCCATTTTGAGTTAATTTTGCTGTGTGATGATAGACAACAGTCTAGTTTCATTCTTTTGCAGATGGCCTTCCAATTGTCCCAGCACCATTTATTGAAGAGGCTTTCCTTTCTCCACTGTATGTTTTTGGCTTTTTGTCAAAATTATTGGCCCATATAAAAAATGGGTTTACTTCTGGCCTCTCAATTCTGTTCCCCTGGTCCGTGTGTCTGTTTTTCTGCCAATACCATGCCATTTTGATTACTGTCGCTTTGTAGTATAATTTTAATACCTCCAGCCTCATTCTTTTTTCTCAGGTTGGATTTGGCAATTTGGGGTCTTTTGTGCTTCCATTCACATCTGATGATTTTTGTTCCATTTCTTTAAAAAATGCTGATGAGATTTTGATAGGGATTGCATTAAATCTGTATAATGCTTTAGGTAATAAGGTCATTTTACTATGTTGATTCTTCCAATTCAAGAACATGGAATATCTTTCCATTTCTTTGTATTTTCTTTGATTTCTTTTAATAGGGTCTTGTAGTTTTCATTATATAGGTCCTTCACATGTTTTGTTAAATTTATTTCTAGGTATTTTATTCTTTTTGTTGCAAATGCAAAAGGAATTATTTTTTCCACTTCTTTTTCTGACGCTTCATTATTAGAATATAGGAATGCTATGGATTTTTGAACGTTGATTTTGTATCCAGAAACTTTACTGTATTTGCTTATAGTTTCTAGTAGTGTTCTTGTGGAGTCTTTAGGGTTTTATATAGAGAGAATCGTGTCATCCGCAAATAGTGATAGTTTGACTTCTTCATTTCCTCTTTGGATGCCTTTTTTATCTTTCTCTTGCCTGATTGCACTCGCTAGGACATCCAATGTTATACTGAATAACAGTGGCGATAGTGGACAGCCTTGCCTTGTTCCTGATCTTAGAGGGAAGGTTTTTAGTTTTTCACCATTAAGTATAATGTTAGCTGAGGGTTTGTCATATATGGCTTTTATTGTGTTAAGGTACTTTCCTTCTATACCGATTTTGTTAAGTGTTTTGATCATAAATGGATGTTATATCTTGTCAAAGCTTTTTCTGCATCTATTGATATAATCATATGATTCTTATTTTTTAATTTGCTTATGTGGTGTATAAACATAATCACGTTAATTGGTTTGTGTATGTTGAACCATCCCTGTACCTCTGGGATGAAGCCCACTTGATTTTGGTGTGTAATCTTTTTAATATGTCGCTGTATTCGGTTCGCTAGTATCTCATTTAGGATTTTTGCAACTGTGTTCATGAGAGATATTTGTCTGTAGTTTTCTTTATTTGTGTTATCTTTACCAGATTTTGGTCTCAGGGTGATATTGGCCTCATAAAATGAGTTGGCAAGTATCACCTCCTCTTCGATTTTTTGGAACAGTTTGAGGAGTATAGGTATTAAATCTTCTTTGAATGTTTGCTAGAATTCACTGGTGAAGCCATCTGATCTTGGACTTTTACTTTTTGGTAGGTTTTTGATGATTGTTTCAATTTCCATACTGCTGATTGGTCTATTTAGATTCCCCAGATCTTGATTCAGTCTAGGAAGGTTTTATCTTTCTAAGTACTGGTCCATTTCTTCTAGGTTATTAAATTTGGTGTGATATACTTTTTCATAGTATTCTTGCATGATAATTGGTATTTCTGCGATATCAGTCGTAATTTCCCCTCTTTCATCCCTGATTATGTTTATTTGTGTCCTTTCTCTTTATTCTTTAGTGAGTCTAGCCAGGGGTTTGTCAATTTTACAAACCTTCTCAAGAACCAGCTCTTTGTTGTATTTATTTTTTCTATTTTTTTTCAATTTCATTTATTTATGCTTGAATTTTGACGATTTCTTTCTTTCTGCTGACTTTAGGCTTCATTTATTCTTCCTTTTCTACTTTTTTAAGATGAAGCATTATTTGGGCTCATTCTTGTTCTTGGAAATAGGCCTGTAATGATATGAACTTTCCTCTCATGACCACTTTTGCCGTGTCCCAAAAGTTTTGATATGTTGTACTATTATTATCACTCATTTCTATGTATCTTTTGATCTCTCTTTTTATTTCTTCCCTGACCTAGTTATTCTTCAATAACATTTTGTTTAATCTCCATATATTTGTGGTTCTTCCTGATTTCTTTCTGCAGTTGATCTCTAGTTTCAAAGCATTATGGTCAGAGAATATGGTTAGTATGATTTCAACCCTCTGATACTTGTTGAGGCTATCTCTGTGTCCCAGTATGTGTTCGATTCTTGAGAATGTTCCATGTGCACTAGAGAAGAATGTATAAACAGCTGTTTTGGGATGGAAGGTTCTGTATATATCAATTATGCTCAGCTGGTCTAATGTGTCATTTAAGGATGCTATTTCCTTATTGATTTTTTTGTTTGGATGATCTGTCCATATCTGACAGTGGGGTATGTAAGTCACCTACTGTCATAGTGTTTTGGTCTGTTTCTCCCTTTAATTCTGTTAGTAATTGCTTTATATATTTTAGGGCTCCCTGATTGGTAACAAAGATATTAGTAAGTGTTATGTCTTCTTGGGGCATGATTCTCTTTATCATTATAAAGTGTCCCTTGGTATCTTTCTTTACCTTTTTTATTTTGAAATCTATTTCATCTGATATTAGCACTGCTACTCCCATTTTTCTCTGAATGCCATTTGCTTGAAAGATCATTTTCCACCCTTTCACTTAGAGTCTATATTTGTTTTTAGAGCTGAGATATGTCTCTTGGAGGCAGCATATGGTTGGGTTTTGTTTTTTTGATCCAATCTGCAAGTCTGTGCCTTTTTATTGGTGATTTAAGTCCATTTACATTTAGGGTGTTTATTGAAATATGAGGTTTTCCTAAAGCCATTTTACCTTTTGCTTTCTGGGAGATCAGTGTTCCCATTGCTTCCTTGTCCTTGTGTTTCTGTTTTTTTTAATTTTTAATTTTATTTTTATTTTGTTTGGCTTTTGTGGGTTTTGCCTCTGATTCTTCTTGTTTTATGTTATATACTTCAGTTCTGATTCTATGGTGTGTGGTTATGATTACAAATGTGAAAAAGTTAGTTATAGATATACAGTTGTCCATTTTCTTCTGTGTGTGCCTTATCTCCTTTCCCCTTTGAGAATGTGGATCTTTGAATCCTCCTCTTTCTCTCATTGTTATCTCAGTTTGTTCCTATGTCTGCTGAACATTCATTACTATCTTGCCACAGCAATTCTCTTATGATGCCCTGTTCTTAGTATGGGTTGTACTCCTCTGCTTCTATTTGCCTGATAGTCACTTTACTCCTAATTTTTTTTTTTTTGTTATTTTGTTTCAAGTGAGCTGACCCCTTTCAGAATTTCCTATAGTGCAGGCCTCATTGTGGAGAATTCCCTCAATTTTTATATGTCTGAAAAGTTCTTAATTTCTCCTTTGTATCTAAGGAGAGCTTAGCTGGATACATTATTCTAGGCTGGTCGTTCCTTTCACTTAATAGTTTAAATATTTGATTCCACTACTTTCTGCCTTGTAAGGTCTGTGCTGAGAAGTCCAATGATAATCTAATGGGTTTTCCTTTATACATTACCATTTTCTTCTCCCTGGCTCCTTGAGAATTCTATCTTTGTCACCGATTTTTGATAATTTTAATACAGTGTCTTGGTGAAGGCCATTTTGGCTGAGATAATTGGGTGTTCTGTTGACTTCTTGAATTCCAAACTCCTGCTCATTCCTTACATTTGGGAAATTCTCTTCCACTATTTGTCTGTAAATGCTTTCTAATCCCTGCTCCTTTTCCTTGCCTTCAAGAATGCCCATTATTCTTATGTTTCCTCTCCTGATGGTATCAATAGTTCTTGTATTTCTCTTTCATTATTTTTCATTCTTTGGTTTCTCTTTTCTTCCTTCTGATTTATTTCTAGATTTCTGTGTTCGATATCACTGATCTTTCCTTCATTTGGTTGACTCTATTTCCCAAGCTTGTTATTTCATTTTTCAACTCTTGCAGTTTGTTCTTCATCTCCAGAAGTTTTATTTGGTTCTTTTTGAGGGTTTCAATCTCCTTGCTCTGCTCATCTAGCTGTTTTTGCAATTTCTGAAATTGTTGATATGACTCAGTTCGGAATTCACTGAGTACCATCCTGAATTCTCTGTCACTTAAGTCTCATATTACTATGTAAGTAAGCTTATTTTCTGGAGGTTTTTCTCTTTATTTCTTAGGTGCCTTGTCACTTTGGTTTTTCATGGTGTTTAATGGACTATTTCTCCGCCTTGTCATTAATTAATAGAAGTGTATTCTGTTGTTTTTCCAGAAAGAAGATTTATTATATAAAGGTCTCTCTTTAGCTTGCTGTAAAGAAGGCGCTTTTCTTTTGGTTTCTAGTAGGTGGCGTCTAAGCCTCTTGGATCTCTGCTTTATATAAAGCCTAATGTATTTTATTTTCTTGTAGATATTTACTCACACTTGCTGCTCTCAGTTTCAGTCCCTGTCAGTGATAGCAACAGTTTTGGTAGCATTTGCTCAGATTCCCCTGGGGTTCTGCGGTGCTCCGATTCGGAGGGTATGGGGGGAGGGGACCTCTAGATTGGGGGTCGCGGGCTACAACTCATCCTTGTTTTTGCAACTGGGGCTGGTAAAAATCAACTGTTGTTTCTCTGATGTCCAGTCCCACTTCTCTGCTTTCTGCACTGATCTCTGAGCCCTGCTGTCACTTTCGGGTAGAAAAGTCCCAGCATTTTCAGGGCTGATCAGAGAACTTGCCACACCTTCACCTCTCCCCCTCCTTATTCAAGAAGTTCTGGCAGCTGCGAGAGGCAGCGTCTTTATTTGTTCCAGTCCACCGCTGGACACCCAGGGTTCTGACTTGTGGTAGCTCTTATGCGCAGATCCTATGCTCAGATGCGCTGGTGTGCAGTTTGGGTGTTTTTTGTTCAGTTTTAGATATTCAGCTTGTTGTTTCAAGGGGAGAGATCTGATGATGTCTCTCACTCCGCCATGTTTTCTAATTTTTGAATTTGAATCAATATTGTATTCATGGAAGCCTACTTGATTATGATGTAGTCTTAATTTTATATATGACAGGATTTGATTTGTTAATATTTTGTTAATAAGTTTTGATTCTATGTTCGCAATGGATATTGTTTTTAAATTTCCTGCAATGTTTTTGTCTGGTTTTGATATCAAGGGCAATGTTTTCTTTTGTATTTTCTTGAAGAGCTTGTGTAGGATTGCTATTATTTACTCCTTAAATGTTTGGTACAATTAACAGTGACAACATGGGGCTTATAGTTCTCTTTGTGAGAAGATTTAAGTTGTCGAATTTATAGGCATAAAATTTTTTGTGTCACTACCTTATTATTCTTTAAATATCTTTAGGATATATAGGTAAGACCCCTTTTTCATTCTAGATACTGGAAATTTCTATCTTCTTTTTTTGAAAGACTGGCTATAGTTTTCTCAATTTTATTGCTCTCCAAGAACCATGTATTAGTTTTATTGATTCTATTTGTTTTCTCTTTTCAATTTCATTGATTTCTAATTTTATTATTTCCATCAGGTTCCTTGTTCTCAACTTAAATAACTCTTCCTTTTTACGTTCTTAAGGTGGAAGCTATTGAAAAATCTTTCTAAGCAATGCTTTTGCTGTATTCCAGAAATTTTGATATGTTGATATGCTGTGTTTTAACTTTTATTGAGTTTACAACACTTTCTAATTTTTATTGTGACTTTTTCTTTGATTCGTAGGTGAGTTAGAAGTATCTTTCACAATTTTCAAATATTGGGGCTTTTGCATATACTTTTGTTTTAATTTCTACATTCATTCACTTATTCATTCACTTGTGATCAGATAATGTACAGGAAATAATTTCAATTTTTGGATTTAAAAAAATTATCTTATTGTCTAGGAAATGTCATCAAAGATTGTTTCATATGCACCCGAAAAGAGGATATATTTTTCTGTTCTTCAGTGGTTCCTTTCTTTTAAGAGTCAAATACCCTACAGTGTTTCCCTACTTTGGTCGTGCTCTAATGCCTTAAACATTGTTTTTTAAGTACAAGCATGCTTTGGAGATGCTGTGGATTCGTTCCAGATCACAGTACTAAAGTGAGTATCAAAATAAAGTGAGTTGTAATGGTTTTGATGGTGAGGGTCTTGCTTTCAATTCATAAAAAAACACAACATCTGTGAAGTGCAATAGAGCAACGTGCAATTAAACAAGGTATGCCTGTATGTTTTGTCTAGAGTTTATCAATATTATCAGTGAGACAAGGATGTCTACTCATTACAATGCATTTCACTCGTTACAATGCATTTCATTCCTATTGTTGCATGGATTAGAAGCTCATTTCTTTTTATTGCAGAGTATTCTTCCATTGTATGGTTGTACCATGATTGTTCAGCCACTCACCGCTGAAGGACATGTGGTTTCCAATGTGGGGTGATTATGACTAAGGCTGCTATGAATATTCTCATACTGGTTTCTATTTGGACATATTCTAATTTACTTGATTTGCTGAGCTGTATGGTAAGTATAGTTTAACTTTATAAGAAATAGCTAAATTGTGTTCCAAAATGGTCACAGCAAGTTATAATCTTAGCAGCACTGTATGGGAGTTCTAATTGCTCTATATTCTTCCCAGTACATGGTCTAGTAAGGTTTTCATTTTGTTTTTAAGTTCTAGTAGGTGTTTAGTGGTATCTCATTGCAATTTTAAATTACATTTCTATATTTATTAATCACACTGAGCAACTTTTCATGTACTGTTTTTGCCAACCATATATTCACTTTGGTGAAATAAGTCTATTCAGATCTTTTGTCAATTTTTAACAATTGATTTGTTTTTTATATTATTGTGTTTTGAGAGTTCTTTCTATATTGTAAATACAAGTCCATTAATAAATATGAATTT
>NW_011889487.1:114942-126098 GCF_000151845.1 Pteropus vampyrus
CTTTCTATGCTTTTGCATAGAAATTTTGATATGTTGATATGCTGTGTTTTAACCTTTATTGAGTTCACAACACTTTCTAATTTTCATTGTGACTTTTTCTTTGATTCATAGGTGAGTTAGAAGTATCTTTCACAATTTTCAAATATTGGGGCTTTTGCATATATCTATTTTTAAATTTCTACATTCATTCATTCATTCATTCATTCATTCAATTGTGATCCGATAATGTACAGTAAATAATTTCAATTTTTTGGAATCAAAAAAATATCTTATTGCCTAGAAATGTCATTGAAGATTGTTCCATATGTACCTGAAAAGAAGATATATTTTTCTGTTCTTCAGCAGTTCCTTTCTTTTAAGAGTCAAATACCCTACAGTGTCTCCCTACTTTGGTGATGCTCTAATGCCTTAAACATTGTTTTTTAAGTACAGGTATACCTTGGAGATACTGTGGATTAGTTGCAGACCACAGTAATAAAGTGAGTATCAAAATAAAGTGAGTTGTAATGGTTTTGATGGTGAAGGTCTTGCTTTCAATTCATAAAAAAAACACATCTGTGAAGCGCAAAAGAGCAACGTGCAATTAAACAAGTTATGCCTACATGTTTTGTCTAGAGTTTATCAATATTATCAGTGAGAGGGTTAGTCTTTCACAATTTAATCTGTCATCTCCTCTAGCCAGAACTCTCATGCTTCTTGTCTGACAAGATAAAACTTCCTTATTTTCAAGCCAGTGTGTGTTTTATGACGCTTTTAAGCAAAAAATAATCTTAATTCATACGTGTACACAGAAATTCACAATGTATACAGTGGAATGCCAACAACATGTGAGGTGAGAGGTGAAGAACTCTACAACTAGAACTATTTTTGATTATATATGAGCCATATTAATTTAGAAACCAACTGATCAGGAGAAGCAAACACGTATGGCTGTTTTGTTTACTTGTTAATAAAAGTATTTACAAAGTGTTTTTATACTATTTACAAATTAGAAGAAAATACATGGAAATATTGTTACCTTTACACTGAGGAGGGTCACTACTCCATACATTATGCCCAGAACAAGCAAGCCTGCTCTCCCCAACAAGTGAATATTTATCTGGTCCCTCTGAAGGATTACAGCTGTAAGTTACTACTTCATTATATTCAAATGTAGACTTGTAGCTTTTGGTATATTTTCCATTGAATATTTCTCCAGGTCGTTGACACAAAATCTCTTAGAATGGAAAAAGAAGACAGGAAAGGCAAAGGAAAAGGTGGAAGATGAAGACAGCATTAGCAATGCCCTATAAACTGCCTTCAATACATTCACTAACATAAGATTTCTACAATGTAGCTGTGAACCCAATATCCATTTAGAATGTTTCTATGAGAAAATGTATTAACTCAATTCAAACCACTCAATAAATCCCATTTTCTTAAATACCTATATAACATACCTATGTGAAATAACTCTGTTTATGTGCAAGGCCCTGTTAAGACTTGTTCTCATCATAAAAGAAGCTGACAATTTAATGAGACAATATGCTTTGATTAAAAACACAACTTGGTGCTAGTTGAGAAATGCTTTATAACTTATAAATATATTCATTCCTAAATTGATGGTTCAGTTTTACTAGGATGTTATTGTCTTTTTTCACTTTCTTCCTTAAGAGTGTACAGTGAAATTTCCAGTGTCTACAAATTGTTTGATAATGCAAGAGACTGAATCTAGAGATCTTCCTTTGGCCTGGGTATTGAAGACATTTGAAAATTGTAAAATAATGCCACCATTTCCATATTTTTAAAATAAATTTTGATTTTGCATAAAAAGTTACTTTTTTAAACACATATTGAGCTTATTATTCCTCACAATGAATTAATACATAATTTTGAAAACCTGTTTTAATTCCAATATAGTGAATATCAATAAACTTAACATACCTGCACAAGAGTTTTGTGGGGTCTTTGTTAATTTAATAGCATAAAGGGGTCTCCAGGCATAAAAGTTTGAGAACTGTTGCTCTAAATTCTAAAGAGTGAATATACATACTTACTTTCACACTGTGGGGGATTATCACTCCAATCCGCATTATCTCCAGAATGTTTACAATATAAAATTTTTGTTCCAAGTAAGTGATAACTAAATAAGAAAATAAAAGATTACTGTTTTTTTATGAGTTAACAAGAAGCACATAATTATAAAGAAAAATTTTTAATGGATGTTTTCCTTCTCTACAGTCATTTGAGGGAGAAGTTTCTTAAATGACGTGTATTGAACATGTCACCTAAAAAATCACAAAGGCAATTAGAAAATACTTTGAGAAGAATTAAAATGAAAACAATATATAAAACTTACAAGATATAGTGAAAGCAGTGTCAAAAGTGGGGTTTTATGGCTATAAACAGACTAAAAAAGGAGAGATTTGATATCAACAACTTAACTTCACAATTTAGGGAATTAGATAAAAAGAATTAAATCAAATGCTAGCCAAAGATAATAAATAATGACAATTAGAGCAGAGATGAACAAAATAGAGAAAAGAAAAATGTTAGAAAAAACCAATCAAACTAAAGTTGGTTTAAAAAAGGATCAACTAAATTCATAATAATTTAGCTAGATGAATTTAGAAAAGACTCAAATTACTAAATCAAAAATGAAAGTAGGGACATTTATACCTATTCTACAGAAATACAAAATATTATAAAGTACTATGAACTACTTTACCTAACAAACTGAATACCTAGATAAAATGGAAAAATCCTAGAAACAGAAAACTGATCATGACAAAAATCAGAAAGAAATATGTAATCTGAGTAAAACTATACTTAGAAAGGAGATTGAATCATTAATTAAACAACTCCCAAAAAAGAAAAGCCCTGGATGGTTTTACTGGTGAAATCTACAAAACATTTTTTAAAAAATTAATATCAATCCTTCTCAATCTTTTCCAAATTATTGCAGAAGAAGGAAGCCTTCTGAACATATCCTGAGACCAGCATTACCAGAACACTGAAGCCAAAGACACTAGAAGGAAAGAAATCTATAGACCAATGTCCTTTATGAATCCTGATGTAGAAATCTACAACAAACTACTAGCAAACAGAATTCAGCAGGATTATACACCATGACCAAGTAAGAATTACTGCTGGAATGCAAGGGTAACTCAACATATGAAAATTGATCAAAGTAATCTGCCATATCAATAGAATGAAAAGGAAAAAAAATCTTGATCATCTCAATTGGTGTAGAAAAAGCATCTGATGAAATGCAACACTTTTGCATAATAAAAATACTCAACAAACTAAAACAGAAAGAAACTACCTTAAGATAGTAAACACCACACATGAAAAACCCACAGTAAACATCATACTCAGTGGTGAAAAGCTAAAAAGCTTTTTCTCTGTTATCAGGAACAATGAGAGGATGCCTGCTTTTACCATTTGTATGTGGCATAGTAGTAAAAGTTCTAGCTAGAGCTGTTAGGCAAGAAAAAAAGAAATAAAAGACATCAACTTTGTTAAGAAGAAGTAACATTCTTACTGTTTGCAGAGAAGAATATCTTTTTTATATGTAGAAAACACTAAAGATGCCACACACACACACACACACACACACACACAGTGCTATTAGAATAAATGAATACCGCAATGTAGCAGGATACCAAGTCAATATAAAAAACTGTTGCATTTTTATAGTGTTTTATACATGCACACTTTTCATAATTGCCTAATCTCCTATAGAACAAGACTACTATTAAGTGCTCAGTTCCTCTTTTAGAGATGCTTCATTCCTTTGTAGCACTCTCAAAAATAAGGTTTTCCAACTGTCAGACTTGATCAATATTAAGTCCCAGGCTATTTTCATCTAGTAACACCTGAAGAAGTTACCTCAGTGTAAGAATATATTTGACTGGCAATTCTACTTTGATTTCTATAAGCCCTTCATCAACTTTGAGAGTTGGCCATTTTAAAAAAGGTGCACTTGTTAAGGATAAAGTAGTCATGACTATTACATTTTTAATGCTAATGATAAGCTTATTATTCATATAGTAAGTATTATACAATTTTGCTTTCCTGAAATTTAAATTTCTTTTATTTCATTATACATCTTTTCAGTCTCCATAGAAAGTCAAAGAGTTGATTAGCTACAAGTAAAATTGTCACAGAGAAAGCAAAACGAATCGAAATTATAAGAATGCATAAGAAGAGAAGCAAAACAAATATTAAATTAGTAATATTTACCTTCTTCTTAAGGAGCAACTTACTTACCCCTCATTGCAAACATAGTGAGCCTGTGAACCAAACTGAAAAGTTCTGTTTACATAGATTATTTGGCCATTTGCGGGGTCTCCTAGGAATGGACACAATGTTTCTAGAAGAAAATTTCAAAAATCTGTGTCAAAACAATTTCAAAACAGATTTAGATCAAAATCAAAATTCTACATTACTCTTCTGAGTTCATGGAAATATTGTCTGTCTTTAACTATTAAAAGCTCAAACTTAAGATTCATATTTACTCTGAAGACCAATTGCCAAGAAAAAGACTCTGGGCTGATTTTCAAAGATATTGCTATCTAAAATCTACATTCTCATGAGAAAACCATTATTGAAGTAGTGAAATATGCAGTCTAAAAGTGTGAAGACCAATAAAAACAAAAGTTTTGTTTGCTTACTTGCACAAGCCTCTTGGAGATGTGTCCATGTGTTATCAGGCTGACAAACAGCAGAAGTGGCAAGAAAAGGCAGAATGCGTTTGTACCCAAGGCGACACTGATATTCTATTTTGTCCCCAGGATGATAAAGAGTTTTAGGAAGACCATTGAGCATCATAGATTCGAATCTCGGTGGATCACCACAGGCACCTGAACATAACAGAATAAGAATATGAAAATAAAACTATTTTATCTTCTTCATCTGCTAGGGACTACAAGTGGTGGAGGATGTTCTGTGCTTGCTTTAAATAACATATTTTTAGGTTTTGGTTTGTTAGAGAATGAGATGAATATTCAATACAGTAAACTGAAGCAACAAAATTAATATTTTTAGTTGTAAAATATATTTATAGATATGCGTTCTCTCCCATTTTTTCTAAATGCCTTTCATACTTGATTTTTCCCTAAGAAGACTTCCACAGTATATAGTACTCTAGTCAGACTACACTTTCACAGTTTGAGACACAAAACTGATGATGACTTGTCACTGCAGGCTCAGTCTTCTCTCAGAAGGTAAGCTCCTGGTGGTCAGGGATCATATGCCTTCCTTTTCTGCTACACTCTGTACCCAGAGAGTGGTCAAGAAATGCTATGGTAAGAGGTGATCACTATAAAAGCATTGTAGATTTCAAAAGTCAAAATAAATATGGGCTAAAGTATTTCAAAATATAACACTTCATTTGATATGTTTCATATCAGTAAGCTGAGCATTTTATGAGAATAGATGTCACTTAAATATTAAATTTTATAACTAACAGTATTTTAAATACAATTTATCTTCCTTGACTGATCAAAGGATCATGCATGACTTCAGAAGTTCCCTGAGGTGGCTGTTTGGGCTGCGTATTGAATATATCTCAACAATAAAATTACTACATTGCTAAACTTTTTGAACTCTTTACTTCTGGGTGTGTTTTTCTGGTAGTTTTGTTCTTCCTAGTAATAAAAACAAAAGTTTTGTTTTTATTTTGCATTTCTTCTCCAGAAATTCCTCCCTCTTTAAATGATCTGTGGGCTTGACAACCTAACAAATCCGTTAGAACCATTATTGAAAATAATGTGATGGACACACATCTAGTAAAATTCTAAGGGCTAAAAGAATGCCCAGCCTCTCTTATAAGGTTAAGAACATAGGAAGAAAAGAGGTAGATCTATTTTAATCCTTGAGGTACCTTCCTGTGTTACTCCCTGGATTGGTATTAACTTCAGACTGAGAGACTGGTCAAGAGAACGCTAAACAAGTGAAATTTTACTCTTATTTCATATCGTATTCTAGATTCTAAAATTCTCTCTATATACACAGGCCAACATTTCATTTCCATCATGCCCTGATATCCACCTGTTGGACTAATGTTTTCAACATTTCCACTGTGCTGGCCTTGATATCTGAATGTTCCTCAATCAGTTGCCCAAAACAAAATAAAAAAAGCCAACCAAAAGCCCCCGTAATTAAAAGCATTGTTTAAAAAGTGGATTAGCACAGAGGTGAGGTTCATTAATAACATTACATTTACTGAATACACTCAGTCAGACATTCTCACTTTCAACAAGAAAACAAACATGGGCTAGAAATGCTGTATATTTCTGTTCAGCTACAAATGGATAGCAGCAACATTCTAGAAGTTCCTAGAACCACCGAGAAGGAAGTCGAGTAACAGCAAGTCTGTGATTAAATTATACAAGTATCCTTCATTTTATGAATTTCCTCTCAGTAACTGTCTTGAAAGCATATAAGAGGATCCTTATATGGCTTTTACACACAGTGCTCTGAATGGAAAAGGAAAGGTCAATCGGCTAGTTTAATCCACTAGGAAAGGTCATTGGCTAATCTGAAGTATTTCTTCCCAGTAACATACATCGTGAAAGATGCTTTCAGCAATGTGCAGAGTTTAAAATTTGGTGTTGGCATCCAGTTGATTATAAGCTTTTACACTATAATTATTGAGTCCAATATCACACTTTTTAATAAGTAAATTTCTACCCTTGCTCAGAACATTGAATTTTCTTCCCATGGGGATGTTCAAAGTAAACATTCTCAGATCCAAAAAAATAGCATCTTGAATTATTTTTTTCTAGATAGTTGAAATATAATTATTATTTGGCTGCAAAGCTGTACATTAACCACAGATGACATTCTATAATATGATAGGCCGCATTCAGAAAATTCCCCAATGTTCCAGGTGAGTTTCAGGAAAGTGAAATAGTTTCCTACTATGGATCAAGAGAACTGCTCACCTTCTCTAACTTGCCAAAGTTGTTTAAGCACTCTTTACCCACTGCAAAATTAAACTTTACTTTCTGACACGGTTACACATACCCCTGCGCAGACCAGCACCTTCAGAAGATCACGGTGTCTGACTAAAACCAGAAGCCCAATGAAACCTGGCTGTCCTGCTCCTTATCCCACTGTATGCACAACCCTCATTAAATGATATGAGATTTCAGCCCAAAGAAATGATTTCATCTGTGTAAGTCGAGGCGGACTAAAACCCAGAATAAAGTCTCCCCAGTATAATGTTCTTCCCACAACAGTAGCTGCCCACTGCTTACAGGGCATTCCTTCCATGACCCCACTGGATTCTTGGAAACTACAATACCATTTAATTTACAAATTAGGCACACTAAGAGATTAACAAAGTAGCTAATGATAAATAAAATGATTATGACAATATCCTATAATAAAAGTTAAATGAATGTGGTCTCTCGTTGTCAAAATATCTTATTGTACTGTACTCTCCTCTCTTCTTGTGATGATGTGAGATGGTACAATGCCTATGTGATGAGATGAAGTTAAACGAACATACTGGACAAATAAATTATTCATTTTCCGGGTGGGATGAGATAGACAGTGTGAGATTTCATCATGATGCTCAGAAAGGCGTGCGATAGAAATCTTATGAATTGTTTATTGCTGGAATTTTCCATTTAATATTTTTGGACCATGGTTGTGGGTAACTTAAACCATAGAGGGGAAAATTGTGGATAAGGGGGGATCTTGTCCCTTGCTTCTGCTGCAACCAACGGGCAAGCTGAGGTAGCAGCACTGAAGTCAGGAAGACAATTCCTTCTTCTATACCAAAATAATCTCTCAGGTCTTAGGCAGAGCAGTTGATCAGCAGCCCATGCAATTATTTCATTTCAATAAACAAGGACTTTTCTTGCCTTTTAGTTACTATAAAATTTATTTTCTGTTGCCAAATAAAAATACCCCATAAGTAGAAAGAATAATTGTATGAGGTGGGAGAAGCTGGTGATAGAAATATGGGTCTTGCTCTAGAGACAGAAGAAATTTCCCAGTTTGAATGGTACTATATAAAAAGAACTGCAATGGTCACAGGAAGATACCTGTGTCAGCACATCACTTTTAAAGTGAATAAGGAGCAAAGTGAATGACAAAGAAAACATACATATTAAAAAACCAGAGCCGATTCCCATGGCCTTAATGAGCGATACGGATGCAGACGTCAGAAACATGGCAGAATGAGAGAGGGTCCGAGATCTCTTCCCTGGAAACAACAATAAGCTGAACATCTTAAACTCAACAAAAACCACCCAAACTGCACACTGGCATGTCTGAGCATGGGGTCTGCGCATAAGAACTACTATAGGTTAGATCCTCTGGTGTCAGGCGGTGGACAGAGAGAAACAAGCTGCCTCTGCAGCTGGTGTAGCTACCTGTAGGAGGAATGGGAGGGGAGAAGGTACGGAGAGTTCCCTGAATAGCCCAGCTTGGGAGTGCTGTGAGCTCCACGTGATCAGTGGCAGTGTTCAGTCATCAGGGAAGAAGGCAGAGAAATGGGGATGGCAGAAAAGCACGAATGGCAGAGACACAACAGTTGATTTTTACCAGCCTGAGTTGCAAAACCGATGCTAAGCTGCAGCCCCGATTCCCCAACCCAGATGGCATCTACCCCTATACCCTCTGTGACAGAACACTGCGAAGTATCAGGGTAACCCGAGCAAATGCTACTGAAACTGTCACTAACACTGACAGGAACTGAGACTGAGGGTAGTGAGTGTGTTTAAACATCTAGAAGAAGAAAAAAGACATTATTAAGACTTTACATAAAGCAGAGATCCAAGAGGCTTAGATGCCACCTACTAGAAAACAAAAGAAGAACACCTTCTTTGCAACAGGCTAGGGACCATTAAATAATAAATCTTTTTTCTGGAAAAAAATCAGAATACACTTCCATTAATGCCCAGGAAGAGAAATATTCCATTAAATACCATGAACAACCAAGGTGACAAGGCATCTCAGAAAGAAAGAGAAAAATCTCCAGAAAATAAGCTTATAGACATAGAAATATGTGATTTAAATGATAGAGAATTCAGGGTGATACTTCTGAAAAAACTCAATGAGATCAGAAACAAATCATATCAACAATTTCAGGAACTGAAAAAACAACAAGATGAGCAGAATGAGTCCTTTAGCAAGGAGAATGAAACTCTCAAAATAACAGAATAGACCTTCTAGAGATAAAGAACAAACTGCAAGAGTTGAAAAATGAAATAGCAAGTTTGTGAAATAGAGTTGAGCAAATGGAGGAAAAGATCAGTGATAGCGAAGACAGAAATCTAGAAATAAATCAGAAGGGAAAAGAGAGAAAGTGAAAAGTGAAAAATAATAAAAGAGAAATACAAGAACTAGCTGATAACATCAGGAGAGGAAATATAAGAATAATGGGCATTCTCAAAGGTGAGAAAAAGGAACCCGGATTAGAAAGTATTTTCAGACAAATAGTTGACAAGAATTTCCCAAATCTAAGGAATGAGCTGGGGCTTGGAATTCAAGAAGGCAATAGAAAGCCATCTCAAACCGAAAAGGCTTTCACCAAGACACAGTGTATTAAAATTATCAAAAATCAATGACAAAGATAGAAATCTCAGGGAAGCCAGGGAAAAGAAAATGGTAACCTATTAAGGATAGCCCATTAGATTATTGTTGGACTTCTCAGCACAAACCTTACAAGCCATAAAGGAGTGGAATCAAATATTCAAACTATTAAATGAAAGGAACTATCAGCCAAGAATAATGTATCCAGCAAAGCTCTTCTTTAGATATGAAGGAGAAATTAAGACCTTTCCAGACATACAAAAATTGAAAGAATTCTCCACTATAAGGCCTGCACTACAGGAAATACTGAAAGGGGTCAGCTCACCTAAAACAAAATGACAAAAAAATACATAATTAGGAGTAAAGTGACTATCAGGTAAATAAAAGCAAAGGAGTGCAACCCTTACTAAGAACAGGGCATTATAAGTTTAAAAATAAGAAAAGATTTGCTATAGCAAGATAGCAATGAATGTTCAGCATACATAGGGACAAATTGATATAACAATGAGAGAAAAAGGGATGATTCAAAGATCCAAATTTGCCAACGGGAATGGAGATAAGGCACACGCAGAAAAAAAGGGACGACTATATATGCGTAACTATACTTTACATATTTATAATGGTAACCACATGCCAAAAATTCAGAACCAAAGTATATAACATAAAACAAGAAGGACCAGAGAGAAATCCCACAAAAGCCAACCAAAATAAAGAAAAGAGAATCACAAGGACAAGGAAACAATGGAAACACCGAACTACCAGAAAGCAAAGGACAAAGTGGCTATAAGAAGACCTCATATTTCAATAATCACCCTAAATGTAAATGGACTGAACTTGCAATAAAAAGGTATAGACTTGCATATTGGATCAAAAAACAAAACCCAATCATATGCTGCCTCCAGAAGACATATCTCAGTTCCAAAGTGAAAGGGTGGAAAATGATATTTCAAACAAATGGCACCCAGAGAAAATTGGGAGTTGCAGTACTAATATCATAATAAAAATAGATTTCATAATAAAAATGTAAAGAAAGATACTGATAATAATGATAAAGGGAATCATGATTCAAGAAGACATAACACTTATTAATACCTATGCTCCCAATCAGGGAGCCCCGAAATATGTAAAGCAATTACTAACAGAATTAAAGGAAGAAACAGACCAAAACACTATGATAGTAGGGGACTTAAATACCCCACTGACAGATACAGACAGATCATCCAAACAGAAAATCATTGAAGAAGTAACATCCTTAAATGACACATTAGACCAACTGGACATGGTTGACATTTACAGAATTTTCCATCCCAAAACAGCTGCTTATACATTCTTCTACTGCACATGGAACATTCTCAAGAATCAAGCACTTACTGGGACACAGAGATAGCTTCAACAAATATAAGAGGGTTGAAATCATACCAACCATATTCTCTGATCATAATGCTTTGAAACAAGATATCAACTACAGAAAGAAATCAGGAAGAAACACAAATACATGGAGATTAAACAACATGCTACTGAAGAATAACTGGGTCAGAAAGAAATAAAGAGAAAGGTCAAGAGATACATAGAAATGAATGATAATGATAGTACAACATATCAAAACTTTTGGGACACGGCAAAGC
>NW_011889487.1:127638-130061 GCF_000151845.1 Pteropus vampyrus
ATAACCTGTTTCTACCTAGAACAGATTGTCATTACAATTTATTGTTTTCCTACATTTCCCCCCTCATCACTGACTGGTTTTGAGAAAGTTCTGATGACCAGATAACAATTCCAGGGAAGCTGAAAAGCAAGGGTGAACATTTTAGTTCTAGAGATTATTATTACTTTTTTTTTTCATTTTATGCTGACATTGATTACAGTTTCCTGCATTTTATAAAACAGGAAAGACTCTTTTGAGAAGGTAATACATGAACTCAAATGTAGAAGTTGGAAAAAAGCTAGCCAGGCAAAGATTTGGAAAAAGAAAGTCCTCAGGTAGCAACAACATGCATGAACTGGGATGTTCAAGAAATAGAAAGGCCAGTGGAGTTAGAGCCATGTTTTCGAAAACTTTTGGGTTATAACCTAGATCTCCAACACCATATTTTACATTGCAAGCTAGTATATAATCCCAAAGGCCTCAGATAAATTAAAAATTAATATTTAGAGTTCATTTTACTACACTCTGGTATTTCCCATTCTACTCTACTTCTCAAGAAGTAAAATGCTGGCTATGCCCTTCTAGAATGATTACAGGATCCAGTAATGTGTTTGGCAGAATTTGGAAAAAGCACAAAGAACACTGGGCTGGGATGTGAGTGCAGGAGAACCTCTCATGAGATTAAATCTGAGCAATAGAAAAGGGCCCATGATGTATAGCCTTTTAAACCAGAAGAGTGCTCTTCCTCGTTGCCTGTGATGTGAATTTCCATCAGGTATCTCTTTCCCTTCACTCTGAAATACTTCCTTTAGCAATTCTTGTTGTGCAGGTTGGGTAGTGACAAATTTTCTTACTTTAACCTCAAAATGGTTTTATTTCACCTTCAGTTCTGAAAGATTTCCCTTGACTGAGATTTCTAGGTTATATGTTTTATTTTTTTTCAGGACTTTAGCAAATATTATTGTCTTCTAGTTTCCGCAGTACTTCCACAGTTCCTTAAGAGAAGTGAGAAGTCATTACACTTAGGGTGAGGGGGGTGGGTCAATGTAAATTTTTTTTTCTCTCCTCTCACCGGCTTCTTTTACTTTAATTTTTAATTTCATTATTTTCACTATGATGTATGTAGTTTAGTGAGGATTTCTTTGTAAAATTTTAAAAATTTATCCTCCTTGTGTCACTGAATTTCCTGGACTTGTGGGGTTGTTGTTCTGTTTCAATTGTGGCCAATTTTTATTCAAATTTTTGGCCAATTTTTATTCAAATAATTATCTAGACTGTTGTTTCTCCTCTCTTTTTGTAACTCCAATAACATGTATGTTTGACTGCTAACTACTCTTCTGCAGGTCCGTAACTCATTCCCTCTGATTCATGTTGGATTCTATGGTTCAGAAGTTAGGTTTGCTGATTTTTTTCATGTTGTTGTAAATGCTGGTAGCCACATTAATGATTTTAAGTTAGTTTTACTGGATATAATTTACATACAGTAATATTCATCCTTTTGAGTGTACAGCTGTATGAGGTTTCATAAATGTAAACGCTAACTATGGAATTACTACCAAATAGACATAGGAAAGTTTCTTCACTTCTAACATTTCCTCATGGCACTTGGGGCAAACAGGAAATGGGTTAATTTATTTTAGTGTTTAGTTGTTTTTACCATTGAAATCTTGCACATTTATTGTTAGATTTATTGGCAAATATTTAATGTAGTTTGGAGCACCTGTAAACAGTACTTTAAAAATTTAAATTTCTATCCATGTGTCACAAATGCCGGTATTTCATCTTTTCTTATGGTTGAGTATATGAAACTGAAAGCAACAAAGACAAACAAACAAAAACTCATAGACTCAGATAACATTTTAGTGTTTACCAGAGGGGAAGGTTGGACAGTGAAGTTAGATAAGAGTAAATGGTGTCAAATATATGGTGACAGAAGGAGATTTGACTTTGGGTGGTGAATACACAATGCAATTAATATACGTACGATATATTATTGAATTGTACATGTGAAACCTATATAATTTTATTAACTAATGTTACCCCAATAAATTTAAAAATGCTAAAAAATTATCAATCCACAATAAAAAATTTAAATTTCTAATGATTTATTGCTAATGTATAGACATAACATTGTTTTCTGTATGTTGAGCTAGTGTAGTGCAACCCTATAAAATTAAGTCTTTCAAATTTTCCACATAGACAATCATGTCGTAAGTAAACAAAATCTATTTAATTTCTTCCTTTCCAAAATGTATGGCTATTTCTGTATCTTACCTTATTGTACTAAACAGAACATTAAATATGATGATGAATAAAGGGGTAAGAGTAGACACACTTGTCTTGTTCCTACCTCAGTCGAAAATAAATTGGTCTTTTACCACTAAGTATAATGTTAGCTGTGAGATTCTTGTAGGTGCCTTTTATCAGGTTGAAATAGTTAGGTC
>NW_011889487.1:130496-144964 GCF_000151845.1 Pteropus vampyrus
TATTATCTTTTAAATGTCTTTAGGATATTTAGTGACTCCTCTTTCTCATTATTGATATTGGCAATCTGTATCATCTATTTTCTTATCGGATTGGGTATAGATTTATTAAACTCCAAGAACAAGCTATTGGTTTCATTGATTCTACATTTTTATTTAAATTTCACTGATTTCTATCTTTATTATTTTCTTCTGTTTCCTCATTCAGGGTTTATATTTGCTCTTTTTCTTTAGTTTCTCAAAGTGGAAGCTGAGATTATTGATCTGAGACTTTCCTCTTTCTCTAATATAAGTATTTCATGCTGTAAATATCCTTCTAAGCAATGTTTCTGCTGTCTCTCCAAAACCTGTATATGTTGATATAGCATGTTCATTTTTCTTCAGTTCAAAACACTTTCAAATTTCCCCTGTGACTCCTTTATTAATGGGTCAGTTAAAAGTGTCTTGCATAATTTTAAAATATTTGGGGATTTTATAGATATCTTTGTTTTGATTTCTATGTTCATCTCATTGTGAAAATTCTGTACTGTAAAGAATTTCAGTTTTTTAAATTAAAAAATTATCCAAGGCCGAGCCACAGCCCTGAACTCCCAACCCAAATGGCCCCTCTCCCCATACCCTTCGAGAGGGAACATCGCATAGCCCCAGGGGAATATGAGCAAATGCTACAAAAACTGTTGCTAACACTGACAGGGACTGAAACTGAGGTTAGCGAGCATTTTTAAATATTGATCAGCAAATAAAAATGCTTTTTAAAAGCTTTATAAAAAGCAGGGACCCAGGAAGATTAGATGCCACCTACTGGAAACCAAAAGTGCCTTCTTTGCAACAGGCTAAAGAGAGACCTTTATATAATAAATCTTCTTTCTGGAAAAAAAGCAGAATACATCTCCATTAATGCCCTGGCAGAGAAAGAGCCTATTAAACACCATGAACAACTAAGGTGACAAGTCTTTTCAGAAAGAAAGAGAAAAATCCCCAGAAAACAAGCTTAAAGACATAGAAATATGCAACTTAAGTGATAGAGAATTCAGGATGGTTTTCTGAAAAACTCAATGAGATCCAAAACAACTCAAATCAACAATTTCAGGAATTGAAAAACAACTAGATGAGCAGAGCAAGGAGTTTGAAACTCTCAAAAAGAACCAAACAGAACTTCTGGAGATAAGCAACACACTGCAAGAGTTGAAAAATGAAATAGCAAGCTTGGAAAATAGAGTTGACCAAATAGAGGAAAGGATTGGCAATATTGAAGACAGAAATCTAGAAATAGATCAGAAGGCAGAAGACAGAAACTGAAGAATGAAAAATAATGAAAGAGAAATACAAGAACTAGCTGATACTCTCAGGATAGGAAATATAAGATAATGGGCATTCTCAGTGCGAGGAAAAGGAACCTGGATTAGAATGCATTTTCAGACAAATAGTTGATGAGAATATCCCAAATTTAAGGAATGAGCTAGAATTTGGAATTCAAGAAGTCAACAGAACACCCAATTATCTCAACCCAAAAGGCCTTCACCAAGACACATTGTATTAAATAATCAAAAATCAACGACAAAGACAGAATTCTCAGGGGAGCCATGGAGAAAGAAATGATAACTTATAAAAGTAAACCCATTAGATTATCCTTGGACTTCTCAGCGCAAACCTTACAAGCCAGAAAGGAATGGATCAAATATTTATGCTATTAAGTGAAAAGAACTACCAGCGTAGAATAACGTATCCACCTAAGTTCTCCTTTCGATATGAAGGAGAAATTAAGATCTTTCCAGACATACAAAAAGTGAGGGAATTCTCCACTACGAAGCCTGCACTACAGGAAATACTGAAAGGCATCAGTTCACCTAAAACAAAATAACAACAACAACAACAAAACATAAATAGGAGTAAAGTGACTATCAGACAAATAGAAGCAGAGGAGTGCAATCCTTACTAAGAACAGTGCATTATAAGCTTAAATAATAATAAGAGAATTGTTATACCAAGATAGTAATGAACGTTCAGCATACATAGAAACCAACTGAGATAACAATGACTGAAAAAGTGGAAATTCAAAGATGCAAAATCGTAAAGGGGACTGGAGATAAGGTATGCACAAAAGAAAAGGGACAACAGTATATATATAACTATCCTTTACATATTCATAATGGTAACCACATACCAAAGATTCAAAACCAAAGTAAATAACATAAAACAAGAAAGACCAGAGGCAAAACCCACAAAACTCAACCAAAATAAAGAAAACAGAAACACAAGGAGAAGGGAGCAATGGAAACACTGAACAACCAGTAAGCAAAAGACGAAATGACTAAGAAGACCTCATATTTCAATAATCACCCTAAATGTAAATGGACTTAAATCACCAATAAAAAGGCACAGACTTGCAGATTGGATCAAAAAACAAAACCCAACCATATGCTGCCTCCAGGAGACACATCTCGGTTCCAAAACAAATATAAACTGAAAGTGAAAGGGTGGAAAATGATATTTCAAGCAAATGGCATTCAGAGAAAAGCGGGAGTAGCAGTACTAATATCAGACAAAATATACTTCAAAATAAAAATGTAAGGAAAGATACTGAGGGAAACTTCATAATGATAAAGGGAATCATGCACCAAGAAGACATAACACTTATTAATATTTATGTTCCCAATCAGGGAGCCGCAAAATATGTAAAGCAATTACTAACAGAACTAGAGAGAGAAACAGACCAAAACATTATCATCACAAGGGACTTAAATACCCGACTGACAGATATTGACAGATCATCCAAACAGAAAATCAATAAGGAAATAACATCCTTAAATGACACATTAGACCAACTGGACATAATTGACATTTACGGAACTTTCCATCCCAAAACAGCTGCTTATATATTCTTCTACTGCACATGGAACATTCTCAAAAACCGAGCACACACTGGGACACAGAGAGAGCCTCAAAAAATATCAGAGGGTTGAAATCATACCAACCATATTCTCTGATCATAATGCTTTGAAACAAGATATCATCTGTAAAAAAAATCAGGAAGAAACACAAATACATAGAGATTAAATATGTTACTGAAGAATAACTGGGTCAGAGAAGAAATAAAAAAAGAGATCAAGAGATACATAGAAGCAAATGATAATGATAGTATAACATATCAAACTTTTGGGACACAGCAAAAGCGGTCATAAAAGGAAAGTTCATATAATTGCAGGCCTATTTCCAAACACAAGAACGAGCCCAAATCAACGACCTAATGTTTCATCTTTAAAAACTAGAAAAGGAAGAACAAATGAAGCCTAAAGTCAGCAAAAGGAAAGAACTCATCAAAATTAGAGCAGAAATAAATGAAATTGAAAACAAACAAACAAAAAAAAAATAGAAAAAATAAACGCAACAAAGGGCTGGTTCTGTGAGAAGGTTAATAAAATTGACAAACTCCTGGCTAGACACTAAAGAAAAAAGAGAAAAGACACAAATAAACATAATCAGGGATGAAAGAGGAGAAATTATAACTGATATCGCAGAATTACCAAGGATCATGCAAGAATACTATGAAAAAGTATATACACCAAGTTTAATAACCTAGAAGAAATGGACCAGTACTTAGAAAAATAGAACCTTCCTAGGTTGAATCAAGAAGAACTGGAAAATCTAAATAGACCAATCAGCAGCATGTAAATTGAAACCTACCAAAAAGTAAAAATCCAGGACCAGATGGCTTCACCAGTGAATTCTAGCAAACATTCAAAGAAGATTTAATACCTATGCTCCTCAAACTATTACAAAAAATTGAAGAGGAGGCCATACTCCCCATCTCATTTTGTGAGGCCAATATCACCCTGAGACCAAAATCTGGTAAAGATAACAGAAAAAAAGAAAACTAGAGACCAATATCTCCCATTAACACAGATGCAAAAATCCTAAATAAGATAGATACTAGCGAACCGAATACAGCAACATATTAAAAAGATTGCACACCACAATCAAGTGGGCTTCATCCCAGAGAAACAGGGATGGTTCAACATACATTAATCAATTAATGTGATACACCACATAACCAAATTAAAAAATAAGAATCATATGATCATATCAATAGATGCAGATAAAGCTTTTGACAAGATACAGCATCCATTTATGATCAAAACACTTAACAAAATTGATATAGAAGGAGAGTACCTTAACATAATAAAGGCCATATATGACAAGCCCTTGGCCAACATTATACTTAATGGTGAAAAATTAAAAACTTTCCTTCTAAGATCAGTAACAAGGCAAGGCTGTCCACTATTGCCACTGTTATTCAACATAACATTGGAGGTCCCAGCAAATCAATCAGGCAAGAGAAAGATATAAAAAGCACTCAAATAGGAAATGAAGAAGTCGAACTGTCACTATTTGAAGATGACATGATTCTCTATATAGAAAACCCTAAAGACTCCACAAGAACACTATCAGAAACTATAAGCAAATACAGTAAAGTCTCTGGATACAAAATCGACGTTCAAAAATTCATAGCTTTCCTATACTCTAATAATGAAATGTCAAAAAAAGAAGTGAAAAAATAATTCGTTTTGCAATTGCAACAAAAAAATACCTAGGAATAAATTTAACGAAACATGTGAAGGACCTATATAATGAAAATTACAAGACCCTCAAAAGAAATCGAATAAGATATAAAGAAATGGAAAGATATCACATGTCCTTAGAATGGAAGAGTCGACATAGTTAAAACGACCTTATTACCTAAAGCATTATACAGATTTAATGCAATCTCCATCAAAATCCCATCAGCTTTTTAAAAGAAATAGAACAAAAAATCATCATATTTGTATAGAAGCACAACAGACCCCAAATTGCCAAAGCCATCCTGAGAAAAAAGAACGAGCCTGGAGGCATCACTCTGCTTGACTTCAAATTATACTACAAAGAGACAGTAATCAAAACAGCATGGTATTGGCAGCAAAACAGACACACTGACCAGTGGAATGCAACTGAGAGTCCAGAAGTAAACTAATATTTATATGGGCAAGTAATTTTTGACAAAGAAGCCAAAAACATACAGTGGAGAAAGGAAAGCCTCTTCAATAAATGGTGCTGGAAAAACTGGAAAGCCGCCTGCAAAAGAATAAAACTGGACTGTTGTCTATCATCACACACCAAAATTAACTCAAAATGGATTAAGGATCTAAATATAAGACCTGAAACAATAAATTGCATAGAAGAAAACATAAGAACTAAACTCAAAGACCTTGAACTTTAAGAGGATTTTATGAATTTGACCTCAAAAGCAAGGGAAGTAAAAGCTAAAATAAATGAATGGGACTACATCAAACTAAAAAGCTTCTGCTCAGCAAAAGAAATCATCAACAAAGTAAAGAGAGAACCATCTGAATGGGAAAATATATTTGCAAGCAACACCTCTGATAAGGGCCTAATATCCAAAATATACAAAGAACTCATATGACTCAATAACAACAAAAAAATGATCCAATCAAAAAATGGGAATTGGACCTGAACAGACACTTCTCTCTGGAGGACGTACAAATGGCCAACAAATATATGAAAAGATGCTCAACATTGCTAGCTATTAGGGAAATGAAAATCAAAACCACAATTAGATACCATCTCACACCTTTTAGAATGGCTATAATCAACAGCACAAGTAATAACAAATGTTGGAGAGGATACAGAGAAATAGGAACCCTCGTACACTGCTGGTGGGACTGAAAATTGGTGCAGCCACTATGGAAAACAGTATGGAAGTTCCTCAAAAACCTGAGAACTGATCTACCATATGATCCAGCAATCCCTCTACTGGGTATTTACCCCAAAGACTTGAAAACCCATATCCAAAAAAATATTTGCACACTGATGTTCATAGCAGCATTATTCACAGTGGCCAGGACATGGAAGCAATCAAAGTGTCCTATGATAGATGATTGGGTAAAGAAGGTGCTGTATATATATACAATGGAATATTAGCCATAAGAAGAGATGAAATACTGACATTGCGACAACATGGATGGACCTCGAGATAATTATGCTAAGTGAAATAACCCAGACAGAAAAAGTTGAAAATCACTTGATATCACTTATATGTGGGATATAAACCTAAAAGCAACAAATGAGTAGGACAATCAAACAGAGACTCATGGACATGGACTATAGACTAATGGTTACTAGTGGGGTGGGGAAGAAGTGGGGAGGTAGACGGGGTAAAGGGGGTCAAATGTAGGGGGTTAGGGGGAGGGTGAAGGTAAAAGAATTCAAAAATATGGTAACTGAAGGAAACTGGACGTTGGGTGGTAAACACAATAGAAAATACAGATGTCAAATTATAATGTACGCCTGAAAATTAAAAAATTGTATTAACTAATGCTACCCTAATAAAAAATAAATAAATAATCTTATCGTCTAATATACGATAGTAAAGATTGTTCTATATACACCTGAAAAGAAAAAATATTTTGCAGTTGTTCAGTGGTTTCTTTCCTTCAAGTGTCAAATACCCTCCAGTGTCTCCCTGGTTTTGGTCACACTCTCATGCCATAAACATTATTTTTAAAGTACAGATAATTCTCGGAATATTGCAGGTTTGTTCCAGCCTACAGCAATAAGTGAATATCAGAATAAAGCAAGTCACAATTGTTTTGCTGGTGAGGGTCTTGCTCTCAATTTGTAAAAAATGCAACATCTGTGAAACACAATAAAGCAAAGCGCAATTGAACAAGGCATGCCTGTATGTTTTGTTTAGAGTTTTTCAATCTTATTTATTGGTGAGTGGGGTGGTCTTTTACAATTTACTGTACCACTTCATCTAGCCATAACTATCATACTACTTGTATTAAGAGATAAAACTTTCTTATTTTTAAGCCAGTGTGTGCGTGTTTTTTATGCTTTCAAGCAAAAAAAGTAATTCGTACACACACACACACACACACACACAATGTATAAACAAGAATGCTAAGAACCTTTGGGGGGAGAAGTGGGTGACTCTATAAATAGAACTATTTTTGATATTATTTGACCCATATTAAATTAAATGAGAAACGAATTTACCAGGAGAAGCAAGCATATATGGGTGTTTTGTTTACTTGTTAATAAAAGTATTTACAAAGTATTCCCACTCTATTTTAAAATGAGAATGAAGGAGTGGAAATATTATTACCTTTACACTCAGGAGGGTCACTACTCCATACTCCGTGACAAGTAAGTTTGCTCTCGCCAACAAGTGAATATTTATCTGGTCCCATTGAAGGATTACAGCTATAAGTTACTACTTCATTATAGTCAAAGATAGGCTTGTGGCTATTGGTGTATTTTCCATTTGCTATATTTCCAGGTGCTCGACATATAATTTCTTAAAAAGAAAAAAAAAGAGGAAAGGCCAATGAAACAGTGAGTATTAACACAGCATTAGTAATGTCTTGTGAACTGCCTTTAATACGTTCACTGACATATTTCTACAAAATAGTTGTGAATTCAGTATACATTTAGAAGAAAATTTCTATAAGAAAATGTATTATCCCAATTCAAACCATTAATGGAGAAATGAACTTTTAGAAGAAATCTCATTTTCTTAAATACCTATATAAGATACCTATATAAAACACCTGTATTTATCTGCAAAGCCCTGTTAAGACTTCTCATCATAAGAGATGCTGACAATTTAAAAAACAATATGCTTATGTTTAAAAACACAACTCAGAGTTGATTGAGAAATATTTTATAATTTATAAATATATCATTCCTAAATCAATGGTCACAGTAATACCAAGATATTATTGTCTTGTTCACTTTCATTCTTAAGAGTTTACAGTGAAATTCTCCAATGGCTTCAAATTGTTTGATAATGTAACACAATGAACCCAGAAGTCTTCCTTAAAGCAAGATATTAAATAGACTTAAAAAAATATAAAACAAGCCATAATTCTCATTGTTTGTTTTGAAAATACTATATTTTTATGAAAAATAAAACCACTTGCATTTGTTGGCATGTATTGAGCTTACGGTTCTTACAAATGAATTGACAAATAATTATTTTAAAACATCTCTGTTTTAATTCCAATATAAGGAATATTATTAGACCTAATCCAATTGCAGGAAAGTTCTGTGGGCTCTTTACAATTTAAAAGTGTAAAGGGGTCCCCAAGCCAAAAAGTTTGAGAACTGCTGCTCTAAATTTTAAAGAGAGAATACTTACTTTCACACGCTGGGGGATTATCACTCCAATCTACATTACTTCCAGAAAGTTCACAATATAGAAGCTTTGTTCCGAGTAAGTGATAACTAAATGAAAAAATAAAGGATTACTTTGTTCTTATCTGTTACAAAAAGCACATAATGAAGAAAGCATCTATATAGATGTTTTTCTGCATTACAGTAGTTTCAGGGATAAATTTCTTACATAACATATACTGAATGTTCTAACAAAATCTGCAATTTAATGAAATAAAGAGATTTTGCACACACATTGGCCTAGAAGAAAATATCTAAATAAATCTGTCACCGTTGTGACTCAGGTATTTGCTGTCTCTGGCAATCACATCACACATTCACTTCTTTGCCTTTGCTGGTGCCATTCTATGCAGTATGGACAACAGCTGAGTAGAAAGATGAGGCCTTAGAGTTCACCTGACTGGTTTCCAGTTCCAGCTTCCGCTGGATTGAATTGCTTTTTCAACTTGAGCAAGTTCTTTAGTGTTTTGTTTCTCAGTTTTCACATTTATGAAAAGGGGATAATAGTAACAACCTTGTGGGATTATTCTGAGTATTAGATGAGTTAGCATGTGGAACATGGTGAATGCTAGACAAGTTTTAGGTCTTATTAATATATTTCAGAATATCCTCCTAAGAGTAGCTCAGGAAAACTACTCGATGAAATCTCTGATGATTTACATTCACAGTACTCTCTTCTCCTCTGGACTCTCATTGTAATGATCATGAATAAATCTATTTCTTTGGTACTTCTCATTTACTACTTTCCTTTAACAGCTCTCAGTATATATTGTGCTTCTCAATAAGACTATGACTTTTTGAGGAGAGTCTATGTCTTAAAAGACTTTTTGGTACTCAACGTGTGTAACAAACTCTTTTTATAATTATTGACTGGATATTTTCACTTATTAAACTACAAAATAATCCGTGAAACTGCCTATGATTGCTTCCAGTTGACTTCTCTCCAAGGCTCACTCATTGATTCTGTACCATAATGTATTAGGAGAGGATTCTGGGATGATGGATGGCAGGATAGGAAACAACAAGAATGTGTCTCCCCACCTAGACAACAACTGCAGTGCTAGAATCTCTCTATGTAACTGTTTTGGAACTCTGGAGCCTGATGAAGACTTGCAACTTCCAGGAACAGACTTGGATGGGTAAAATGCACTAATTTTGGCAAGTTTCAGCTCTTAGCACAGTGGCAGCCACCAAGTTCACTCCCAGAGCAAGCAGCTGTGTGTGTCTTCCTGTAGCAGCTTATAATCAGCCCTAGGGAGTAAGGTGGGCAAAAAGGACTTTATCCTCCAAATATCAGAGATCCCTGCTCTTATCATTGATCGCTGCTTCTGATCACAGAGAAGCAGACAAAGAGTTGGGCAGCCATTGTTGTTACATGTCTCCACACTCCTGCAAGTCTCATCCTTGCTGACTGAGGTGTCTTTCAGGGGAATTAAAGAACCAGCAACTATTGTTCTCTCATTGATTTTTCACTGTATTCCCTTTTGAGAGCCATACATTAAGAACTGGGACATTCAAAAACAACTGTATATGTGAAATAAATTAGAGAGTGACTGCACATGCCCAGAGGAAGGCTCAGAAAAGATCTGAGAAGACCTTCAGTTACATGTCAGGCTGATTCTCAGCACAGAGACACGCTTGAACAATAAAAAAAAAAAAAAAAAAAACCAAACCATAAAACAATAAACACTAGTAAAGGTGAAAACCTGATTCCCAGAATTACCTCATTATTAGATTCAAATGTCCAGATCAACGAAAAATCATGAAGCATACAAAGCCACAAGAAAGTGTGGCCAATTAATGAAAAAAAAAAATCACCCCTGAAAAAGAACTGAGGGAATATATACTAGACAAAAACTTTAAAATAGTCATTGAAACTGTGGGTACGTAGTTTGCAAGCACTCTTGGTGGCACATCTGCAGTTTCTGGTTCCATAGTCTTTGTTTTCTTCATGAGTCTGTTCAGCAGCAGATGCAGAGCTGCTAATCTTTGTGATTACCCTGATGAGCAAGACCATCGCTCTCGAGGTTGAACCCAGTGACACAACTGAGAATTTCAGTGCCTAAATCCAAGACAAGGAGGGTATCCCTCCTGACCAACAGCATCTGATGTTTCTGTTCAAACATCTAGAGAAGGACCACACTCTGTCAGACTACAACTTCTAGGTATAGTCCACCTTGCACTTGGTGCCTCACCTGTGGGGTGACATCAATGAGCCTTTCCTCCACCAGATCCCCAAGAATACAACAGCCACAAAATGATGTGCCACAGGTATTGTGCTTGCTGCACCCCCATGCTGTCAACAGCTATAGGAAGACATGCAACCGCACCAACAACCTGTGACTCAGAGGAAGGTAAAAAGAGGCCTTTCCACCGGCTACTCCATTGTCTGTAGGAATGCCAACTGTGGAAGCCCAATAGTCCTGGGGTTTCAATAAAATTAGAAAAAAAATACAAAACTGTCTTAAGGATGCTCAAAACACTAAAAGAAATGTAAAAAGTTAAGAAATCAATGTGTAAACAAAATGGAAATATAAGTTAGGAGATATAAGCTCTAAAATAAATAAAAACAAAAGAATTCTGGAGTTCAAAGGTACATTAACTGAAATGAAATATTCACTAAGGGAATTAAAGGCAGTTTTGAGCAGGCAGAAAGAAGAATCGGCAAACTTAAAGCTAGGAAAATGGAAATCATTGAGTCTGAAGAACAGAGAGAAAAAGATTGAAGTGAATAGAGCCTAAGTGACTTGTGGGACACCAATAAGCAGACCAATATAGTATATATATTGTGGGACTCTCAGAAGTATAAGATAAAGAGAAAGGGGCAGAGAAAATCTTTGAAGAAATAATGGCTGAAGACTTTCCAAATGTGATGAAAGAAATGAATCTAAGTACCCCAATAGCTCACTCAAAGAGACCCACACTAAGACACAAAGTAATCAAACTTTCAAAAGCCAGTGACAGAGAATCTTGAAAGTTGCAAGAGAGAAGTGAATCATCATGTACAAGAAATCCTAAATAACATTATCAGCAGATTTGTCATCTGAAACTCAGAGGCCAGAAGACAGTGAACTGATAGACTCTAAGTGATAAGAGAAAAAACTGTTGACCAAAAATCCTCTATACAGCAAAACTGTGCTTCAAAAATGAGGGAGATATTAAGAACTTTTCCAGAAATAAAAGCCGAGGATATTTGTTAACAACTAGACCTCGATTGCAGAATGTGCTCAAGGGAGTCCTGAAAGGTGAAATTAAAGGATACTAGAGAGTAACCTGAAGCCGTATGGATGAATAAACATCTCACCGAAGGTACACACATGGGACATTATGAAAGCTAATATTATCATACCAAGGATTTGTAAGTGCATTTTTATTTTCTATGTGATTTAAGAGACTAATATTATAAAGAAAATAAGTAGTATAGACATCAGTATTATAATTATTATTGTAGAGGCTAGAATGACATTTACAACCCAAGAGGTTGGAAGGATTGGTTTTTATAATTTATTGAAGTTAAATTGGTACAAATTCAAATTGGATTGATATAACTATAGGAAGTTAAAACTAATCCCCACGGGAACCACAGATGGAATTACTATAGAATATACACAAAAAGAAATAAGAAGGGAACTCGAACATTTAACTAAACAGTCAACACAAAATTATACAGTAATTCAGGAAATGGGGCAAAAAAGCATTAAGGCAAGTAAGAATCAAATAGCTCAATGACAGAAGTAAGTCCCTCCTTGTCAATAATCACTTTAAATTTAGAAGGATTGAATGCTACATTCAACATCAGATATTGGTATAATGGATAAAAACAAATGTTCCAACTATCTGCTATCCTCAAAGGATTCAGAAGACATCAACAAGTTGAAAGTAAAAGGATGGAAAAAGGTATTCTGAGCAAATTGTAACCAAAAGAGAGCAGGGCTGGCTAAACTAAGACAAAATAGAGTTTAAATCAAAAAAATTTACAAGAGACAAGAAGCACAATATATTTTAATAAATTTTTAATACCGTAAGAAGATATAAATATAAACAGTTATGTAGTTAATGACAGACCTTCAAAATATATGAAGCAAAAACTTCATATATTGAAGAATTGAAAGGGAAATGCTCATTTCTCCATAATAGTCATTTCTCCAATAATAGCTAGAGATTTCAAGACCCCACTCATAATAATGGATGGCACAACCAGACAGCAAACAAATGGGGAAATAGAGGATTTCAACAACACAAGTAACCAACTTGATCTCACAGACATAGACAGAGGACCATACCCAACAAGAGAATACATATTCTCCTCAAGTGCACATGGGACATGTTCCAGGATAGACCATGTTAAACCACAAAACAATAGTAATTAATCTATAGGTTTTAAAAGATAAGTATCATAAAAGGTATCTTCTCTGACTACAATAGGATAAAGTTGTTAAAAATATTAATAACCAGAATCTTTCTGAAAGAAAGAGTTCATTAAGTCATTTAATAGCCAGAAAAAAAAGAATCAGGTCCAGAGGCATGCAGTCTAAACCACAATCAGCAGGAATAGATGGAGAAGGCAAACATGTCAATCGTTCTGTTTCTGACAGAGCTTTTTTACAGTTTTGAGAAGAAAGATGTAAGTTGTTTTGAAAGAATTCACATTGGCTACTGATAAGGGGTTGCAGAAGAAGGATAAGTGGGGCTAGTTTTTGGATTGGTCCGTAGTCTGTAAGGAAGAAGTGTTTGCTGCTTTCAGATTGTTCACTGGCAACAGTTTGAAAAGTTCATGTGTAAGCAGGATGAGGTGGAGTCTAGTGGATAGCTATCCAATTTAGATAAGAGCTATAATATCAATAAGAGCCCATATCTAAATATGATGCTAAATAGGTGTGGACATTGATTCGAAGTTTCAACATACATTCAGGAAAGTGAGAAGTCTTCCATTGTTTTCAGTCTCTTCTGTTCCCTGTCTCTTCTTCCTATCCTCTGGCCTGATATAATTTAATTAGTACATCTTGGAAATTTCTCCTACCAAAGTTAGAAATTGATATCAAAAGGAAAACTGGAAAATCCCCCAAACTGTGAAAATTAAACACACACTTTTCAACAACCAATGAGTCAAAGAAGAAATCACAGGGGAAATAGAAAATACTTTAAATCAATAAAAATGAAAACATAATATCCCCAAACTCATGAGATACAGTGAAAGCAGTGCCAAGAAGAGAATTCACGGCTATAAACACTTGAAATAAAAAATGAAAGATCTGAAGTCAAGAACCTAACTTTACAACTTAAGGGACTAGAAAAAGAAGAAATAACCCCAAAATAACAGAAGAAAGTAGATAGTAAAGATGAGAGCAGATATAAAAAATTGAGAAGAGAAAAATAATAGAGAAAATCAATAAAACTAAAAGTAGGTTTTTTGAAAATATCAACTAAATTGATAAAACTTTAGCAAGGACTAAGAAAAAGAAGATTCAAATTACTAAAGTAAAAAATAATAGTAAAAAGTAAAGTAAAAAATAATTCTACAGAAATATAAAAATTTATATGATTACTATGAACAATATTATGCCAACAATTGGATAACTTATTTAAAATGGGAAATTTTCTAGAAACACAGAACTGACCGAGACTAAATGAAAAAAAAAAAAAAGGAAATCTGAGTAGACTGATAACTAATAGGAAGATTGAATCAGTAATCAAACATCTCCTAATAAAGGGAAGTCCTGGACCTGATGGTTTTACTGGTAAAAACTACCAAACATTTAAACAGAAGCTAAAACCAATCCTTCTCAGTCTTTTTCAAATAATTGCAATTATTTTTTGAGACCATGACACCAAAGTCAGACAAAGATACTATAAGAAACAAAAGCTACAGACTAGTATCCCTTGTGAATCTTGATGTAAAAATCCACAAAAATACTTGCAAACAGAATTCACCAGGATTATACACCATGGTAAGATAGATTTATTTCTGGAGTGCAAGGGTAAATCAACATATAAAAATCAATCAATGTAATATGCAACGAGAACAGAATGAGGACAAAAAGAAACCCCACACGATTATCTCAAATGATGAAGAAAAAGAATTTGACAAAATCCAACACTCTTTAATAATGAAAATACTCAATAAACTAAAACAGAAGGAAACTACCTTAAGATAGTAAATACCATACATGAAAAACCCACAGCAAACAGCATACTCAATGGTCAAAACTAAAAGCTTTTCCTCTAAGATCAGGTGCAAT
>NW_011889487.1:145014-147450 GCF_000151845.1 Pteropus vampyrus
TTTACCACTTGTATGCAACAAAGTACAGGTTCTAGCTAGAGCAATTAGATAAGAAATAGAAATAAGGGCATCCAAATTTGTTAGGAAGAATTAAATATGTAAAAAATTAAGGATTACACACACACACACACACACACACCTGATAGAATAAACGAATTCAGTAAAGTAGCAGGATACAAAGTTAATATAAAAATCAGTTGCTTTTTTATAAGGTAAATGTAAAATGCGCTCTGCATGAATAAGGACAGCAGCTCGCAAGTGGGCAGGACTTGGCTGAGAGGCCCCTGGAGTGTAAAATTAGCAACTGAAAGTAGATTTCACAGGCACTTAGGGAAGAGCAGAGAGCAGAACCTGATGGAGAGCAGAGCATGTTGGCGCCACTGAGGATTTGAGAAGGGGCCTCTCAGCCAAGTCTTGCCCACTTGCAAGCTGCTGTCGTTATTCATGCAGAGCATGTTTTACATTTACCTTATAAATGCACATTTGTCATAAATTCCCAATATCCTGAATATATAGTATGAAAAGAGTTTTATAAGACAAAGGCTAGTATTAAGTGCTCAGTACCTCTTTTTGAGATGCTTCACTCCTTTGTAGCACTCTCAAAAATAAGGTTTTCCAACTGTGAGACTTGATCAATAAATATTAAGGCCCAGGCTAACCAGGTCTATTTTCGTCTGGTAACACCTGACAAAGTTACCTGATGTAAGAATATCTTTGACTGGCAATTCCACCTTGCATTTCTATAAGCCCTTTATCAACTCTGAGAGTTGGCCATTTTAAACAGGGTGCACTCTGTTGTTAAGGATAAAGTAGTCATGACTACTACATTTTTAATATAACGAAGGCTTTTTAGTACATATAGCAAGTATTATACAATTTTGCTTTCTTGAAATTTAAATTTCTTCTATTTCATTATACATCTTTTCAGTCTCCATAGAAATTCAAAGAGTTGATTAGCTACAAGTAAAGCTGTCACAGAGAAAGCAAAATGAACCAATATTATAGGAATGCATAAGAAGAGAAGCAAAACAAATATTAAATTAGTAATATTTACCTTCTTCCTAAGCAGCAACTTACTTACCCCTCATTGCAAACATAGTGAGCCTGTGAACCAAACTGAAAAGTTCTGTTTACATAGATTATTTGGCCATTTAGGGGTTCTTCTAGCTGTGGACATGATTTTCCTAAAAGAAAAATTTCAAGTTTCTTGTGTCATAACAATTTCAAAACAGATTTAGATCAAAATCAAAATTTTATATTACTCTTCCGAATTCATAGAAATATTGTCTTTTTTTTAACTATTAAAAGCCCAAACTTAAGATTCACAATTACTCTGAAGACCAATTGCCAAAAAAAGACCCTGGGCTGATTTTCAAAGACATTGATATTTAAAATCTACATTCTCATGAGAAATTCATCATTGCAACAGTAAAATATACAGTTTAAAATTTGTGAAGATCTCCAGAGCAATAAAAACAAAAGTTTTGTTTACTTACTTGTACAAGCCTCCTGGAGAGGTGTCCATGTGTTATCAGGCTGACAAAGAGCAAAAGTGACAAGAAGAGGCATTATGCGCTTGTACCCAAGGCGACACTCATATCTTATTTTGTCCCCCGTATGATAAAGGGTTTTAGGAAGACCCTTGAGCATCATAGATTTGAATCTTGGTGGGTCATCACAGGCATCTGTGCATAACAGAATGAGAATGTGAAAATAAAATTATTTGATCTTCTTCATCAGCTAGGGACTACGGGCGGTATCAGGTGGGAAGTACAGAATAAATGGAAAGGTTGTTGGCAAGATTTTAAATGACTGTTTCCTGCTTTTATACAAGTGGTGGTAATAGTGGAGGATGTTCTGTGCTTGCTTTAAATAACATACTGGTTTGTTGGGGAATGAGGTGAATTCTCACTCCAGTAAAATAAAGAGATAGCAGCAATGTTTTTGGTTTTAAAATTTATTTAAAGCATGCATCCTTCCCCATTTTTTTCTCAATTCCTTTCACACTTACCTCACCCCGAAGAAAACTTCTATACTATATAGCACTCTGGCCAGATTACTCTTCCACAGTTTGAGACACTTGATGATGAATTGTCACTTCTGGCTCAGTCTTCTCTAGAAGGCAAGCTCCTGGAGGCCAGGGATCACATGCCTTCTTTTTCTACTACACTCTGTACCCAGAGGGTGCTCAAAGAATGCTATGGTAAGAGGTGATCACTATAGAAGCATTGTAGATTTCAAAAGTCCAAATAAATATGGACTAAAATTGTTCAAAATATAAGACTTCATTTCATATGTTTCATATCAGCAACCTGAGCATTTTATAAGAGAATAGATGCCACTTAAACATCAAATTTTATAACTTTGACATTATTTTAAATATAATTTAATCTTCTTCACTGATCAATGGACTATACATGACTTCAGAAGTTCCCT
>NW_011889487.1:150270-151810 GCF_000151845.1 Pteropus vampyrus
CGGATGGATCGATTTAATTCTTTTTTTACAACTGAGCAGTATTCCATTGTATATTTGCATCTCCTCTTCTATCTGTTTATTTATTGATGGATGTGAAGGTTGCCTCAATATCTTGGCTATTATAAATAATGCTGCAATGAACATATGAATGCACATGTCCGTTTCATGTACTGTTTTGGGTTTTTTTTTGAATAAATACTCAGAAGTGGGGTTACTGTGTTCTTTCTCTCTTGTAACAGCCTTTGTTTGAAGATCTATTTTGCCTGGTATTATCATTGCCACCCCAGCTTTTTTTGTTCGTTTTCATTTTCATGAAATAGCTTTTCCTTCCCTTTATTTTCAGTCTGTGTGTGTTTTGATTCCAAGTGAGTCTCTTGTAGGCCGTATATGTAAGTGTCTTTTTTTCTTATCTATTCAGCCACACTATCTTTTGATTGAAGCACCTAAACCATTTACATTTAAAGTAATTGTTGGTAGATATTTAGTTATCACCATTTTATTATTGATTTTTTAAAATCCTTTTTCCTTTTTTCTTTTTTTCTTAAAGAAGCCCTCCAACATTTCCTATAATACTGGTTTGGTGATGATGAACTCCATTAGCTTTCTGCGTCTAGAGAGCTCTTTTTCTGTCCTTTGATTCTAAATGATAGTTTTGCTTAGTAATCTTGATTGTAGATTCTTCCTTTTCATCACTTTGAATATTTCATGCCAACCCTTTCTGGCCTGCAAAGTTTCTGTTGAGAAATCAGCTGACAGTCTTATGGGCACTACTTTGTAGGTAACTGACTACTTTTGCTGCTTTTAAGATTCTCTTTTTGTCTTTGATCTTTCGCATTTTAATTATGATGTGTCTCAGTGTGGGCCTCTGTGAGTAAATCTTATTTGGGACTCTGCGCTTCGTGGGCTAGTATGTCACTTCCAGGTTAGGAAAGTTTTCCATCATTATTTATTCAAAAGGGTTTTCAATTCCTTGCTCTCTCTTTTCTTCTGGTACACCTATGATGCAAATGTTGGTATGCTTGATTTTGTCCCTTAAATAATCCTCATATTTTTGGAAGTTTTTTCTTTTGGCTGTTCTCTTTGTGTGTGTTTCTGCTACTCTGTCTTACAAATCACTGACACAATCCACTGCTTCATCTAATCTACTGTCGATTCCCTGTAATGTATTATTTATTTCTGCTATTGTATTCTTTATCTCTGACTCATTCTTTTATGTTTTACCTCCATTATTGTTTCCTATCTCTCTGTTAAAGTTCTCACTGAGATCATTGGGCCTCTTTATAACTGGCGTTCTGGTAGAATGCTTATCTCTATGTTGTTTAGTTCTTTTCTGTTTTCTTCTGTTCTTTCATTCAGTACATTTTTGTCTCCCCATTGTGACTGGCTCAATTTATGTTTCTTTTGAATTAACTAGAGCTGCTATGTCTCCCATTTTAGTAGAGTGGCTTATGAGGTAGGTGTCCTATGGGGCTAAGTGGTGCAGTCTTCTTTGTCACCTAAGCCTGTTGCTGCAGATGTGTCCCTTGTGTGCCCTCCTATT
>NW_011889488.1:0-1802 GCF_000151845.1 Pteropus vampyrus
GCTCCATCCTGTTTTTTAATTTTGTGGGCCGGTAGGGGAGATACTATTATTCCTGCTTTCACTAGTCCTGTGATGCATCGTAGTCGACCCGTCTTCGGTCGGCCGGGCTCCCTCCAGGGGAAGCTCTTGTTTCTCCGCCGGGCCGAGCCGACTCCAGCGTCGTCGCCGGTAAACGAGCAGAGGCTGCTTCCGTGGAGCTGGGACTGTGCCCGCCGAAGTCTGAAGCTGGCCTTTGTGCAAACGCGCCAGCTTGCTTGAAGGACTCACCATCGAGGTCTAGCGCTGTCTTTGCTCGCAGCGAGCCCCTCGTCCCGGCAGAGAGCCCCTCGTCCCGGCAGAGAGCCCCTCGTCCCGGCAGCGAGGCCGCAGGCAGCAGACACGAACCCGGGTCCGAGTGCGCATGGCCAGTGAGTCAGTCTCTTCTCATTCAAGCTCCAGCGTCGAGCCGCCTTTCCAATTTATGGTCCCGCTCAGCAACTCTTTCCTTTCCTTTCTCATTTACCAGAAACTTCCAAGTATAATGTGCTCAGCGCTGAATTAAATCAATATCCACATTAACATTTTTTCAAAGGCAACAGCCATCAGCCCAAGTCCTCGCTTCCTGTGACCTTGCCCTGTGTGCGGGCTTGGCGTGAGCTGAGCGCCATCCTGGGACGCCCCCGCCGGCGCAGAGCAGGCGTCATCTCCCAGATAATATCCAGGTTAATTAACCTTTAGGTGGAAACGCCAGGATCCCTGTGACACTCGCTTCCTTCTTGCTCATTACATTCAGACCAAAACCCAGCAAGGAGCTGCAATGCTGCATTAATTAGGAAAATGATTAAATGCAGTTGCTTTTATTACCTTGGCAGTTAATCTTCTCGGCAAGGTGCCTCAAAAGTCATCTCATGGTGGCGGGGGTGGAGGGGGCCGGCAGGGGTAGCGGGGGAGAGGAGGGCTGAGTCGGTGCAAGGTAGAGGCAGCTGCTCAAGGCCCTGGGACCCTCACTCCCTCGGTAGAAGAGGAAGCCGGGCTTCCACCGCATAATCACCACAGAAGTAAGGCCGTTGCCCGAAGGGCGTGCGGCCACCCTCTCCACGCTACCTGCCCAGGTAGTCTCAGAAGAAGGCATGGACCTCCGTAGCCTGAGCTACCAGCAGAGAGTAGGAACCCCATCACTCACAGGTGCGGGCGCCGGATGACTGTCTAGTAGCTCACGATGTTTGGGGAAGGAGTCTGTGTGTGGCCTGCAGAGCAGTCAACAACGATATTCAAGGTTAATCGGAAGGGGCGACGTTTCCTAAGAGAAATGAAAAGGTGATTAGTTGGCATATCCTTTTACTGAGGAGAGGGGGTCGAAGCTATTCGGCACTCTGCGCCCTGTTTCTCACCCCCAGATGGGCGTGCTGGGACCTGATCTGCCTTCTTCAACCAGGGGCACTGGCTCGGAGAGAGCTCAGTGCTCCCACTGGATGGGAGTCAACAGCGCTCTCTCCCCGTTCTCTGCTTCGGAGGACTCTAGTGAGTCCCTGGTCCTCCTTCCTTCTTAACTCCCCTTTGCAACCCAACTCGGGGACTGTCCAGCCTCTGGACACCTCTGAGCTCCCCTGCCACCCCGACAGGCATTACTCATCGCTCACCTACCTCCTACTGGCATCCCAAACAGCACATTGCTACACCCTTCCCAGTAAGCTGAAATTCATTTGCTGACATCGCATTCACGCCCACGGCCTCAGCACCCCGGAAGGCTGGTGCTCCACACATGTTTTTAGACCCGGGTTTGTAGAATCTTCTGTAAGGACTGAAGGAAGGAGTCCGGTCAC
>NW_011889488.1:3432-18782 GCF_000151845.1 Pteropus vampyrus
CGCCACGGCTGCTGTTCCTGCATTTAGCGGAGGGGCTTTGCAGAGCTCTTGCAGGTCCCAGGGCTGGCGGGTGATTGGCACGCGTCGCTGGCTCCCTCGCTGGCTCGCTGACCCCATGCTCTTAGCTACTCCAACTCTCCTTGTCATGTAGCCGGGGGATTCCTCACTTTGAAGTGAAAGGACCCGGATGTGGCTCAGACATGACAGCGCGAACACGAGACGGGACAGCCGGTGTCTCAGTGCTGGCTGAAACGCTGCCTGGCTGCTGGCCCCCTGAACATGCCCACGACAGGGCGGTGGAGGGCCGTGCCTGCCCTGGAGGGACACTGGCTGCATCCTTGATGGCCCCTGGCCACCCCAGCTCCCACCGCCCTCATCGTCAGAGAGCCCCGGGAGGTGACAGTGGCCTGCCAGGCTCCGCCCATGCCTGAACCGCAGGTGTCCTCCGAGCACCAGCCCGGGACGGATGGGCAGACGGGACAATGGGGACACCCCAGGGAGGACTGGGGTGGCTGCTGCCCCTGCGGCCCCGTCAGCATCCGCAGCAGGCGGGGAGCCAGGTAAACGGTGACAGACAGGGAGAGGACGGGCGGCTGGGCTCTCGGCCACTGGCAGAGACGACGGGGAACCAGGGCCGTTTACTGTGCAAACGGCTCCTGTCCCACGCGCGTGAAGGAGAGCCCCAGAGGCCTCCGTGTTTGTCTGGACTTGTCCTCCCTGTGTCTGTCACCACAGGCAGGAGGGGCCTGCCCCCCACCGCGCCCCTCCTCGGGCCACCTGCTCTTTGCAGGACGAGGGAGCCGAGGGGCCCAGCGATATGCCCACTGGAAGCCGATATGCAGCCTTTCTGGAACATTCTGCAGACACCCAGAGTCCCTGAATTCCCCAGCCCCACAATGCCTCTGGCCTTTCTTCGTAGCTTGGTGCTCCCAGGTGGACCTCACCACCAGAGGGTGCGGGCGTCCTGCAGTGGGGTGGCCCCTCCTCGAGCTGCCTGGAGCCCGGCCTCCCTGTCCTGGGAGGACTTAGCACCCCACACTCAAACTGGACTTCCTTGCCTGTTCGTAGGAAGGCGCAGGCCCAAGGCTGAAGGAGAGAACGTATTCTGTCCAGCAGCTGTACCTGGGACTGTCACTGCCTGGAGCCCGGATCCCGAGCGCCGGGCCGCCTGGCCCTGTCCAGCGAGGTCCCCCCACACCTGTGAGGGGTTCGCCAGGAAGCGAACCCCCAGGCTCCTCCACGGGACACGTTTCCAGTTGGCTCTGTCACAGGGAACCTGGCCGGGGAGCTCGTGTTCCAGCACCTGAAGTGACCAGTGTGTCTTTTATGGCTCAAGGGGGTGATTTTTTTCTCTCAGAACCCAACGTTTAGAGTGAGTAAAGAGAAAGGAGTGTGTTTAGCTTTTAAAGGCGAGTCTGATGCTCCGCGAGCCAGTGTCCCGACGGAACGTGGCGGCCCAGCTCCGACCCCACCTGCTCTTCCCGGCAGTGACCGACAGCCACCCAGTGCTCACGGGGGCGGGCGTGCAGTCGCCGCGGGCCAGGAGTTCCCGGGAAGGCGGTGCTGGCGGTGCTGGTGGTGGTGGCGGTGCTGCTGGTGATGATGGTGCTGGCAGTGATGCTGATGAAGGCGGTGCTGGCGGTGCTGGCGGTGATGCTGATGAAGGCGGTGTTGGTGGTGGCCTGGAGGGGCCGAGCAGCCTCTGCCAGAGGAGGGAGTCGCGGTGGGGTTTTAAGGGGAGTGGGCTTGGGTGTGTGGCCGGCCAGCTGGTGCGAAGGCCTTCCGGACACAGGTCCACGTGACGAGGGCCGAGAGGTGACAGCAGACACAGGGTCATCGGATCCAGGACGCAATGGGTGGACAAGGTAAGGCTGGAAGTGAGACCGGGGACAACGGCTGCGGGTCCCCACGGCGGATTTGGACTCTGAGGGGTGCCGCGAGGGCGTGACGGACCAGGCTTCTGCGTAGCATGCCGTTGCCGGCTCATGTTTCCAGGTGTCACCGGTAAGGGACAGGAGCCAGAGGCTGCGGCGAGAAGGGCAGAAAGGGGGAGGCTGCCACTGGGCTCAGCGAACGTGCCGCCAGCCCCCCAGCCCTTCCCGTGTGGCGTGTGCGGGTCCCCACAGCAGCGCACAAAGCACGTGCTTCGGTCCCCGTCGGAGGCTAGAAAACAGACAAAGGTCAAGTCATTTGCCGAAAAGGTGCAAGTGGCCCACCAGGATTTGTGCTTCTGTCCGTCTAGCCCCAAAGGCCATTTCCTGCCCACTCTGGTCTACAGTGAGATGTTAGAGATTAAAAGAAAACATGTCAGACTTGGTAACGGATCACCTGGGAGGAAAGAAGCAAAGAAAAATGCCCGAAGCTTGAACAGTCACTCAGTGCATAAAATCAGGGAAGTCTGTGTGGGGATTAATTTGGGGACAGATTCATAAGCGCAGGACAGAAGAGGAGTGTCCGGGGTTCTCAGGAGAGAAGATGCATCTGCAGCGGAGGCTGAGTTTTTGGAGACGGGATGTAGAGGTGTTAACCTAAAAATAAAAGGCCTTTCAAAATGAGAGACAGAAAGCGCTTATTGAGATCAATGAGAACAGCTATTCAGGAAGCACTGGCTCAGGCAGAAGCCCCGACGGTGTCCCGATTAGGACACAAAGCCACAGGAGATTTGAGAGAAAGGGAAGGAAGGAAGGCATTTCCGTCGGGGCAGAGAAGCTAATGCAGCGCCCCTAATCGTAAACACTGCTCTCGATTTCCGGTCTGGCAGCCATCAGCCCAGGAGACATAACATCTCCTTTCTTGTCACCTTTGCAGTTTGCCGGGACGCGATGTCGCTTCAGGCCCAGGCCTAGGTGATTCTGCCCTGTTTTGACATTCCAGAGCCTGGAGCCACGAGACGTGCCGGGCGGGTCCTCTGGGCCGGCGGCTTCGCCTTCATTCTACACCGGCTCTGTTTATCGTTATTTTTTTACAAAGGTTATGTTGCAGGTCTGTGCAGACAAGATGGCTAGGGTCAGGAGACAGCGGAGGAGAAAGCTTCCAGAAGGAGTAAGAGTCCGTTATATCGAATCTCTCAGAGGTCAAGAAAACAGAGACATAAACAAAAATAGTCTTAAGTTCGTGATGTTTCTGAGTAGAAAGAATCTACGACTGTCAACAGCATTCCATTAAAAAAGTACATCGACAAAGGTTGGCTCTCAGTGTGATTGATGCAGGTACCTCCCTCGGGAGTCGGGCTGAGGCCCCGCCTCACATCCCAAGTGTGGGCAGGGCTCAGGGACTCACCTGCAGGGCTCAGGAACTCACCTGCAGGGCTCAGGGACTCACTTGCAGAGGGTATGGGAGGGGAGGACTCAGGTGCGAGGGCCTGCAGCGTAGCCCCCCGTCTGCCTCCTCTCTCTGGGTGGTCTTCGTCTTGCAGATGAGCCAGCAGTGGCCGGGTTTGGCGGGTGGGCCGAGGCCGGCTGGCTCCTCACATGGGGCCCCTCGGGCCAGGCGTCTCTGAAAGTGGTTGACCTGCAGACCAAACGGATGCGCTCCAGTAAAAACGTAGGTGACCAGAGCATGGCGCTGGCTGCTGGAGCATGTGAAACCAGGCAGGAGCCAGCGGCGTCCTCAGCAGGCAGAGACTTCCTGCCCGTTTCATCCGGTCAAGGTCCACCGCCGCGAAGTGAGAATTCAGTCAGAAACGGCCGCATCGCCTCCAGTTGTTGACTGATGCCGGTTCAACGGTCTGAATCCCGCGGTCCTTTTTACAAATGACCTTAAAACACCTCATCCACAAGTGACCAGACCCTTCCGTTCTGAGAGCTCCGCATCCTCCACGCCGCTTAAGGGTTAAGCCACCAAAGAGACGCTTCTCGGCCCGCTGTGCTCGGGCCCTAGGTTGCTCTTTGCCTGGGAAGGAGACCCGTAGGGAGTTGTCGGTGGCAGATGACATGCTGCAGTGGTCCCGGGCAAGGCGAGCAGGGCCGAGGTCCGGTGTGGGCACCTGCGCGGCATCCGTGTTGATGAAGTCCCGGCCTGGAGCACGGCGCTTTCCGAGGCCACATCTTCACCAGAGAGGATGCAGCGTCAAAGGGACTCCTCCAGCCCCCCCACTCCTTGGGCTGTGGCAGAGCCCACGAGAGTCATGGCCAGAGACCAGCTCTCTAGTCCAGGGGTCCAGCGAAGGGAGGTTAGGGGCTGAGTAGCCCGGCCAGAAGGAGGCGTGAGATAGCCTCGCAGCCACCACGGTGGGACCCTGTGTGAGTGGCAGACGGGAGCTTCTTAAAACGCTCGTTAGGCAAAGTGTGCGTTTAGCGAGCATTTCCTTCACTTGCCGGACCAGGAGAAGCACCGAGAAGGTCTCTAAATTCAGAACCCCGGGACCCCCCTTCCCCGGAAGCAGGTCCTGATTCAGCCTTTATTCCCACCTGGGATCATGCGGTCACTCGAGTCAGTGATCGAAGGCATGGCCTTCACCTGGAGGGACAGATGGTCCAGACGTTGCTGAGGGGTGTGTCCACACGCAGAAGACAAGAGGTGACCAGACAGAATCAGCTTCCCTCCTCTACCCTTTGCGTGGGGAGCCCGGCTCAGCCACCGGTGCGCCTGCCCCAGAGAGCGTCTGGGGTGAGTGGCCAGCATGGAAAAGAGAGCCAGGCCAGGCATACAGGCTTGGGAAAGGGGCCCGTGTCCTCCACATGGCTGCAGGACCCTCTGCCCACCGCGGACAGAGCAGCACTAACCCAGCCATCCTGCTTGCCCTCCCCCGAGGTGGACTTCCTGCGGATGCGGGGCTCATGGGATCAAAGATGCCGGAAGCCTGTGCCAGGAGTGACGACCTGCCTCTCTCTGGCCCCAATTCGTGCAGAAACAGCCAGCACAGCGTTCCTCCGTGCGGGCCACAAACGGGGGCACGAGACATCCTCTGTGCTTGGCCGCGTGGAGCTTCCATTCCAGCAGGGGGCACGGTCACCAAACTGCCCTTACATGTCATCGTGGACACGTAACCGCGAGCTCTACTGAGAGCTGGGAAGAGAGAGGGAAAGTGCTCAGGGACAGAGTGCCTCGAGCCCTGATAAGGAGGCTCGGAAACCCCAGCCCGAGCCGAGGGGAGCGGGTGGAGCCCTCCGGGCAAGGGAGCCCCACGGGAAAGGCCGTGTTCAACATCCACTACGTTTCACGGTTTAACATGCACAGTCATGCCAAGCGTTCGCGTGGGGCTTGCTAAAAGCCCTGCTTTACAGTCTTTTTTTTTTTTTTTAACACCAGTCACACTAACTCTAAAGTCCCTCTTTCTCACCTGGTGACATCCCCGTGTCCTGGCTTCGCAGGGCTGAGGCTCCGCTCCAAAGCATGCCCTCTCTCCACGCCTCTACCAAATATTACAATGAAGTTTTTATTCCACTGTAAAAATTCAGAAATACAAATAAACTAAGAACAATTAAAATCGCCAGTAAAAATGATGCTGAACCGGCGTCGATACGTGCTGAGCCCTGCGTAGAGGGTGTCACATGCGTCATATCATTCAAGCGTCACACCGACTCACAGGCTGAGTGGCGTGCCCAGCCAGGAAGCCGCCGGGTGGCTCTGGGCCAGCCCGACACCCGGACTGTGCCACTCGTTTCACAGGCTGTCACCCCACACCCCCCGCACAGAACCCCCCAGCTCCTCTCTGAAGGAACCGGCTTCCAGGCTGCTTCCCTAGGTATCCAAAAATGGAATATCGCACAGATGGCTTTTCAAAAACAACTTTTTTTGAAGCAAAACTTACACAAAATTAAACGTTGTAAATAATTCAGCGGCATTTAGTACATTTTCTATGTTGTACAATCATCAGCATCTCTATCTAGTTCGAAAATATTTTCAAAGCTCCAAAGTAGAATCCTTTAATCATCGATCAGTTTCTTCCCATCATCCCCTCCCCCACCCCTGGCAACCGCCAGCCTGACTCTGTCTCCATGTTGCATCCTGGACATTTCATGTCATGAAGTCATACAGTATGTGGCCTCTGGTGTCTGTCTTCTTTCGGCTGGCATAATGTTTTAGAAAGTTCATCTGGGTAATAGCACGAATCAGTACTCCATTCTATTTCGTGGCTGGGTAACATGGCTTCGTGTGGGTAGACCGGCTTCTTCATCCATTCATCCGTGGATGGACATTGGGCTATTTTTATCTTTTAGCTATTATGCATATGTATTTCTACCTTTAGGCTATAAACGTGGATCTGTTGAGAACTTGGTTTCGTTTTTTTTGAGTCTATACCTAGGAGTGGGATGACAGGGTTACATGATGATTCTGTGGTTAACTTTTCGAGGAACCACCAAACTGTTTCCAGAGTCCTAACCATTTCACATCCAACAGCAAAGTGCAAGTGTCCAATGTCTTCACATTCTTACCGACGATTGTTATTTTCCATCTTTAAAAAAAAATCTTATTATAGTCATACGAGAGGGCGTGAAGGGGTATTACATTATGATTTTTGATTTTCGTTTTTCTGACGACTAATGATGTATTGTTTCAAATGCTTGTTAGCCCTTGTATATTTTCTTCGTAGAAAGTTCCATTCGGGTCCTTTGCCCATTTTCTTAATTGGGTTATTTGCCTTTTGATGTTGAGTACTAAGTGTTCTTTCTATATCCAGAATACTAGACCTTTATCAATACACAGTTTGTAAATAGTTTTCCATCGTGCGTGTTGTCTTTTCACATTTTCATAATATCCTTTGATGCCCAGAAGTTTTTAATTTTGATGAAGTCCAATTTATATTTTTTCTTTGGTTACTCGTGATTTTGGAGTCATATTCAAAAATCCTTTGCTAAATACAAAGTCATGAAGATTTATCCCTATGTTTTCTTTTTAGAGCTTTGTGATTTTAGCTCTTGTATTTAGATTATCGATCCATTTTGTGTTGATTTTTGTACATGATATAAGGGAGGGGTCCAACTTTATTCCTTTGCATAAGGATACGCAGTTGTCCAAGCACCACTTATGAAGAGACTAGTCTTTCCCCCACTGAATAGTCTTGGCACTCTTGTTGAAAACCAGCTGTGCACAGATGTAGGGTTTATTCGTAGACTCTCGGTTTTATTCCATTGGTATGTGTCTATCGCTGTGCGGCGCTGCACCATTTTGGTCACCGTGGCTGCACTGACTGCTTTTTTAAGCTTTTCGGTTTTCCTTGATAAGCATGAGAACTCCCGTAAGACTCCACATTCTTCTATAACATCATAGAAAGTCAAAATTGCTGTGTGTAACTGTCCATATTTCTTTATTATTGAAAGCACTGGAATATGCACACTTGTAGTTTAAGGGATGAGATGGCCACAATTACCCCTCAGGGTAACTTCCTAGAAGTAGACTTGGTCCAACGATATGCAAAATTCCCAGGTTTTGAGCAGCTGATGAATTTCCTTCTGGAAACACTCCGCTTGTTCATCCGGCCCTGGTCAGAAAGGTCCAGCTCCGCCCGCATGGCCTCCTCCCCACTGCCTCGCTGAGACCCAGTGTCACTACCTGCTCTACCTTCTCTCTCCAGCTTTGTCAAATACCAACCAACTCTTAGAGTTTTAAACTGAGTCGCCACTTGGAAAATGTAACACTCCCTTTACCGTTTTTGGATGAGAGATTAAAAAGTTCACCTCTCTTGAAAAACCCTGAAAACCTCATTTCTCATGTGGCTGGCCCAGCGAGGACCATGCTGCCTTCCGAGTGTGTCCTGGCTGTTGGCTCCGCGGAGCACGATTGGAATGACGGTGGGTGGCACCCTGCACCCCAGTCAAGCAGTGTCGATGCATTAGTGATTAATGGATGAAGCTCTGCAGCATAAACTTGCCAGTCTCCCCTGAACGATGCTGGTAAACAATCCCTCTCAAGCCTCCGGGCAGGAACCACACGGCAGAGGAAGAATGCCTCGATGGACACAGGAGACGTCCATTCCTCCCTGAACCCCTGAGAAAAGAGAACCCTGAAAATCCTCCTCTGCGGCTGACGCACCATCCGAGCCACACGGGCAGTGGGGTGTCGCTTCCTTCGCCGGTGGACTCGGAGCGGTGACCGCTGACAGGCACGTGGAGGGGAGGGAAGCGGGGCTGGGGGCAGTCACGGAACATGAAAGACAACAAAACGTCTCCACCCCAAGTGTCTCTGATTCTCAGACGCTCCGTGCAGCCCGGAGGCTTCCAAGGATGTCTGCCAACCACGCCCTTCGCCGAATAAAAACACTTTAAAGAACCCTTTGTAGCATTTAGTACAGAAAGGTGAAAGCACCCAGCGAGCTACCTGTGAAGCAGAGTCGTGAACAGCTCCGAAGAAGGAGTTAAGCGGGGCCGGACTGAGCCACGAGCCAGACGTCGGGCACGCTGGCCACCGGCGCCCAGTCCCACGCTTGCTCCGACGTCTCCGGCTGACAAGTGAACACCTCGCTGGTGCAGTTCCTCTCCGCGGTGCTCCAAGGAGCCACGGCCGCCGTTCTGAGGTCACATGAGAGGAGGCCCCTGGCCGTGTCCAGGCTCGACACTGCCTTCTCCGCGCCACACGGGGTGGACACTCTCTTTTCGCCTCCCCTTGTCCTGTTCCCATCTGTCCCTTTCCCAAAAGGAGCTACCTGAGCATGAGGGAGAAAAGGGGGAGAGGAGCTGGGAAGCCCCGAACACTTTCTCGGCCTGGTCGGACCCCTGGGGACAGGAGTGCGACGGGGCTCGGCTCGTGTCTCCAAAGGGACGTCTTCTGTCCAGCAGGGGGACCTGCCGTTTGAGTCCAGTGGGCACTTTTGCTTGAGAGGCGTTGGTTCTGGCTAAGCTGTCAGTCCCGGGGACACTTCAGAAGGCGGAAGTTCTGCAGTTTGCATTTACTTCCACGCTCTTTAAAGAATATCTCACGAAACACGGGCGACGGGGGACGTGAGGGACGTAAAGGAAGCTGGGCGCAGACAGGACAGAGCGCGAGGCGGAGGGACGGAAGCCGCGGTGTCCGAGGCGACTCGAGGAACGAGCAGCACCGAGCACGGGCGCAACTTTCCATTTGAACTTTCGGTTCACGGGACGCTGTCGAAATCGTCCTCTAATCCCTTAACTACGCCTCTGGGGCAGAAACTTTTTTCAGGAGAAGCCGATGTGGAGTGGCCCATCGCTGGACTGAGCAGGGCACGGAGCTCGGTAGTGGCGGCAGACGTGACCGGCCCAGGCGTCCTGACTCCTGCTGGCTCCTCAGCTAGCGCTTAAAAGACAGAAGGACAGTGAAGAACCCAGGTTTCGGAGCCTGGATTTGAAGCAGGGCAGAAGGGAGTCGATAGAATGACCTGGAGCGGAGGCAACGTTTGAACGGCACAGACGCAAACCACCTGGGACGAGAAGCCAGGTGGGGGCAGGGACGGGGCGCGACCCCGTACGTTCACGACACAGCTCTCCCAGGCCCTAAGGACGGACGTTAGGAAAAATGACCCTGCTGAAGGCGAATAGTTCGGAATGAGTCGGTTGAACGATCCAAAGACAGAAGGGAAGAGAACAACGGTGAACACAACAGGTGATGGAGAATCTTCCGAGTGAAGCCCTCCGAGGACACGGCTTCCCGGAGGAGACGCGTGCAGAGGCCCTGGCGGACGCCAGACGGAAAACCAGCGCGGGGACTTTCATGAACACGGGGCAGTGTTTCGGGTTCGGAGAGTCTGCCGGTGGCTACGTACCTGTTTACCTCTTTGACGTTTACCTCCCACGGGCATTTTGAGAAATGGACATGAAAGTAACCCAAAGATTTCCATGTAGAACCCCCTGATTGGTGATGACCCGCCACTTCTAGCATTTTTATTTTAGGGGTTTGCATGGCTGTCCGTTCTCCTCGGAGAAATGGCAGAACACAGTGGCTTGCAGCGGCCACTAATCCCGGGACCTCGCTCACTGTTCTCTTCAAGGAGGGCGAAGCTCAGAAGCAGGTCTCACACGAAAGCTCTGCTAATGAGCAGTGGCAGACGTGTGGTTTGGGGTAATGAACCCTGAGGCTGTCATCAGCTGCTCCGTTAAAAGGTGTCCCTAGGTGAGGCAGCCCTCTGGACCTCGCCTGGGACGGCTCCCTCTCTCCAGGTAAGCCTCCTCCATCTGTAAACCTTGAGTGCTTTGCCTGCTCCCTCCCTCCCATCCAGGACCGGGCATAGCGGTCTTGGGATAATGAGTCTATTTATTTATTTTAGAGGTTCTCAAACAGAGGTGATTTTGCCTCCCCGGACACTGGCAATGTCTGGACACATTTTTGACTCTCGTGACTGACGGGAGACAGAGTGGTGCTATTAGCATCGAGTGGATGGACGACAGGGATGTAGCTCGCCATCCTACGGCGGCCCCTAGGACAATAGTCCAGGCCAAAATATCAACAGAGAAACCACGAGTAACTGAAGCACGTGAATGAATCAAAGCTGCCCGCCGCCCGCTCCACGATCTTCACGAATCCACAGGCGTCTGTGCAGCTGCCACCCTGTTGCTACCCTCCTCCACTGCTGAAGCATCGTCTTCATGTTCCAGATGATGCTGGCAGGTGAGTCAGGCCCTGATTACACAGTGGTGGCGGCGGGGATGGTAGGGGAGTGGATGCATGGGGGAGGGACACACCACAAAGAGGTAACTTCAGCAGAGTCGCTACATTAGTTTTCAACAAGAATTCCGAAGGCCACGTTCTTACCTGTCTCGCTGGCTGCGTGACTCTACAGAAGTCAGTTTCTTTCTGGATGCCTTCTCCTGCCCTGGGTGTCAAAAACGGACACTAAGAAAATGAAGGACACTCTTTAATCCTGGACAAGAGGCTACGGAGAAATAGCAGAACATAGCAGGTGTCTAGAGGAAGAATAAGTTGTGCATTTTTTTGTAATCTGTGGCAGAAACAACAAAGAAACAGGACTTTAAAAACAGGCGTATCACAATAGGCGGGAACAACCCAAATACTCACTAACTGATGGATAGATAAATAAAACGCAGTATACTCATAAAATTTGTCCATAAAAAGGAATGAAGTGCCAAAATATGCTACAACATGAAGAAACATTGTAAGTATTATATTAAGTAGGAAAAAAAATAGATGCAAAGGCCAGATATCACGTAATTTCACTTATATAAAATGTCCAGAATATGCAAATCAAATGGGACGGAAGGAAGTAGACTAGCATCGTCAGGGCTGGTGCGTGTGGAGCAGGGGGCGACGGCTCATGTGTGTGGGGTCTCTTTGGGGAGCACTGAAAATGTCCTGGAACTAGACAAAGGTGACGGTGTGCAACATCACGAACGTGCCAAGAGCCACTGGAACGTACGCCTCAAGGTGTTCGAATTCAAGGTGAATTATATTTTATATAAATTTTATCTCAATTTGAAAAAATATGTGTTTTGGGAACCTTCACCCGGGAAAATCTGGTGAAGCAAGTTCTGTCGAATGGGAGGAAAGTTAAGTATGAAAAAATATTTAGCGTCTATTGACTATGAAAAATAAAACCAAACAAACAGCAAAAATTATTAATATGCCAGGTCCTTGAGGACAGGAAATTAAGTAGCCCATTCCCCGTGGCGCTGGGACGGGGTGAATGAATGCCTGTCACTGGGCGAGTCATTCCCTGATTCACTCCCATCCTAAGCCCCCCATGCAGCTTCCTTTCGCTGTGACTTAGTGAGACTTGAGTATAATCATGGTCAAGACCAACCTTTGGGACAGGTGGCCACCTAACCGTCTAAGACCTTCCTCCCCAAGCGTATCTGCACCCCTGGCATCAGCGGGTTCCCAACCCTGGGGTCAAAACCTTGTCTCTAGATGGTTCTGAGGAGGAGGCAGAATGCCCGGAGATGTCATCTGTTAAGTCTGCATGACACTTAGCCAAGTGAGCAGCGTAGGGGACGAGGGTCCGGCTGAGTTCCCTAAAGCACAGCATGCTCCTGTAAAGACTCACCAAGCTGAGGATCCCTGAGGCCTTGCATGGGCAGAAGACAAGATGCCTGAAGCATGGCTCAGTCTGGCGGCTGGTGGCCCCTCTCCTCCTCCACCACCCACCCCAATACTTCCGCTCCCAAAGAATAGCGATATCCCTTTTTTATACCCAAAGTTCCATTTATGCATTTTACACACTTGTGTGTCGTTGAGGGCGCCAAGTAGAGATACCATAAACGAGACCTATTTCAAATCACCCACGTCAGAATCCAGTCAACAGGGCAACTTCAAGCTTCCCGAAGAACTCATTTCCAGCCCCGCCCATCAAATCGTGCCGTTCTCACGCTTTCAAGTTCAGCATTCGGAAGCACGTGTTTTTCCCGCTTTTTGATGAAATATGACACGTACACACAGGATGAACCACAGAAAAACAAAGATCTAGTAAGAAATCAAGTGAGTCGGTCTCCCTGAAAAGTTGTCCCCGATGAGGCATTTCCGTGATCCTGAGTGACCGAGAACACGTAAGGAGCCCCAAAGCATCTTACAGCTCTGGGCTCCTGCTGGTGTCCCCGGGGGAATTGTCACCCTGAGCTTGTGCCTCTTTCTCTCTGGTCTGTCAGGAGGAGCTCTGTCCAGTTCAGGAAACAACACAGTCATGACCACCCATGATATTCCTGACTCAACCCACATTCACCAATAACTCTGAGAGAGCCCAACTAAGGCCGATGGCGCTGTGATACTCACGGCCAGGCTGGCGTTCTAAGCCCTTATGGAGTCACACGACAGGGGTGGCATCCTGACTTCAACAGCACCCCTGTGAGGAGAGAGCCGTGAGCGGGCCCTTCCACGAGTCCACATCACGGCTTTCCCAGAAGAATAGTCCCGAACTAGAAGAGTAAGACTCCATTACGGAGAGTTTCCAAGTCGACCAAGCCAGGTAATAACAGTAACTGCATCCCAGGGCTTGAGGATTAAATTAGATTAGAGGTGAGCACCTGGAATGGAGTAAGCTCTAAAATCATAGGCATCACCATCATCATTGTTGTTATCAGCCTCGTTATCATCATTGTTCTAAACACCGTCACCATCACTATCATCACCATCATCACCATCATCACCATTACCACCATCACCATCACCACCACCACCACCATCGCCACCACCACCACCATCACCACTACCATCAACATCATCATCACCATCATCACCATCAACATCATCATCATCACCATCATCACCATCATCATCATCATCATCAGCACCACCATCACCATCATCATCATCAGCACCACCATCACCATCATCACCACCACCATCACCATAATCAGCACCATTCTGGAGTTGGTAGATTGCTTCTGCCTTCTTCTTTATTTCTTTCCAACTTCCCACACTCCCGAGTGCCCCACCTGAGATCTCTGGAACGAAATGTGCTCTGCCACAGAGGCACTGGGAAAGTGGCATGATCTCCATCTCTGACCGTATGAAAATGGCAGAGATGCGTGTCAACGGCCGACAGTGCACTGCGTGAGCCAGACACACCACAGACGAGCCTGATGCATGGCCTTGAGCTCGATGGACACAGAGCGGGAGGACTTCAGTACCAGGAGGCAGTGCGAGTAGGTGGCTGGGATTAAGAAAGGAGCTTCCTGCGATCTTGAAAGTGCCACTGACTTGCAACCCACAGGGAGCCTTTCTGAGACTCCGTCTTGATGTTCTGAACAAAGCTCATTGTGATGCTAGCCTGTTCCATTTATTTATAGTGATGAGATGAAGCCCAGGTGAATTATTTGGCAGCAGGGAATGCTGCTGTTTTTAATCAAAGCAAATAAAAAGACAATCTCTTTATTGAAAAGATGCATCCTCAAGGCCTTTTACAGACTGCAGATGTGTGCACCTTAATCTTCCAGTCCTTTGAAAAGAGAACACACTTGAAAAGCAATCTAAATGTTCCTAATTTCACAATAAAATACTTAACTAGTGCTATCCCTCTGAATCAGGAAAGAAACCTGATGACATGGGCGCCATCATATATCACAAGCTCCTGGAAGGCGGTGATGTCGAGGATACCGAGTTCAAGGTCACCAAGCCTCAGGCTGCTAAGAGGCAAATTTGATTTTACACTGTAAACATGATAAGCTAAGATGATGACTAAAGTACGAAGACACAAGAGGACAAATAGACCAGCAGAACCTACTGTGTCTGAGGAGGTCACGACTTTAAATTCACCGTCAGAAAACACTTCACATGCCTGATATATCCCACGGGACAGCAACGGATAGTGAGCACCGTGTAGGCAAGTGGATAACGATGCTCAGAAACAGATCGACCTCTAGGATTGCTCTCAAGGAGAAATCTGAAAAGCCGAACGCCCAGAGAATAAGCCCATTCCCAGCTATTGCAGACAGAAGCAGCTGTTTCCACACTGAGCGGGGACAGAGAGGACCCGTCATCATCACCGTCATCATCACCGTCATCATCACCATCACCACCGTCATCATCACCACCATCATCACCATCACCACCGTCATCATCACCACCATCACCACCGTCGTCATCACCACCATCAGGGAAAACATTTACATTCTTAAATATTCAGGTCTCATGACTATAGAGGACAGATGAGGCATAGAAAACACAAAGTCGCTGGATTTCTAACACGATTTCTTCGGCTGGCTAGACCAGAAAAAATATATAACCACATTTCCAAGTTACTCTTTATTTCTTAGAAAATGGCTCGTGTGAGATCGGACGTAACGGTGTCATCTCTTCAGCTGTCCCACAATTCTCAAGCGACTCTCACCCCAAAGCCATCAATGCTGTAAGGAGGTCTTAACCACAGAAGAATAAGTCAGTCGAGCAAGATGAGCGCAGCTGAGGGACGTGGACTTGAGCCTGAGCAGGTAAGGACTCATAAGCTCTGGGCTGGGTTGGAAATTGTCTCCCCAAAACTCACATCTACTCTGAACCTCGTGGCGTGACTCTTTAAAGAAAAGGGTCATCGCAGAGGTAATTAGTTGAGTTGAGTTCATTCCGGATTAGGCTGGGATCTGACGACGAGTGTCCTGATAAAAAGAGGTCATACAGACACACAGGAAAGAAGACTGTGATGACAGAGGCAGAGAGTGGAGTGACGTGTCCCCAAGCCGGGGAACGCCGAGGATTGGCGGCAGGAAGGACCCTCCCCTGGAGCCGTCAGGGATCATAGCCCCACGGACACCTTGTTTCAGCCTTCTGGTCTCCGGGGGACTAATGTCTGCGGTGTCACACCATCAGGCTTGTGGCACTGGGTGCAGCAGTCTTAGGTCACGAATACCAGGTCCCTCGGCCATCAGGAGAACGGAGTCCACAGACGAAGCCCCAGCAGGAACCAGTGGCCGCCCAGCATTCGAGTGTCCTTGGAAATCCGGGAAGAGACGGCTTTACCGGAGTAAACAGCGCTTCTCCTCAGTGGCCCCGTGAAGATGCCGTTTCCCGCC
>NW_011889488.1:19611-24408 GCF_000151845.1 Pteropus vampyrus
CACCTTACTCCTCCTATTTCTTTCATCTTTCCTTTCTGGTGGGAGGAGGAGAAGAGCTTTTTCCTCTCGTCTCCTTTCCCTGGGAACCGTCATCACTTAAGACCAAGCGCAAGGCGGTCTGCGGGAAGGCCTCCGTCCGCTCCCGCCTGCCCCAGGCCCGGCCGGCCGCTGCCTCCAGGGCCCCGGGCCCCGGGCCCTTCACGAGTGCGCCCAGCATGACCAGCTCTAAGTGTCTGTCCGCCTGTCCGCCTCCCCCCCTCGCTTGCTGGCACCGCTCGGTGTTCCCGGTGTGCTGGGGCCGGCCTTCCGTGGACTCGTCACCAGCCCACCGTGCACCGAAATACAGCGCGGCCCTCGACCCTGCCCGCCACCCCACCTGCCGTCATGAGCACCCGTGGCAAGGCTTTCCGAGTTTTTGTTTTTGTTTTGTAGTTAGAAGACAGGTTTTGTTTTATTGACATGGAATCCTAGGCCTATATTTAAATTTTCTCAAGTCAAAATTTTATTTCTCTGGGAAAAGCCTTTTTTTATTTTGTGAGTCTTCGGCTACGTCTTGTGGTGACTTCTGGTGGCAGCTGGTTCTTTTGTTTTTTTGTTTGCCAAATACTTATCTCAATCATCAATTTCAAGAGGCCCCAGGCAATGCTGACCCCCCCACACACACGCTCTCTCTCGGCTCCTCCGCCCCTCAGAAGACTCAGGTGCCGTCGCCTGGGGCTCACTTCTCAGGAGGTCAGAGTTCACCAGGGCCTTTGGCTTAAGGAGAAAGCAGCCTTCACAACTGGTACCACAATCAGATCACGCCACAGGCCAAACAAACCGGCCTTGGGCTTCTGGGGAGGAATAATGCTCTACCCCAAAATAACATCGTCATCTCAAATGCTGGTGGCCGGGCCCCCCGGGGGAGATCTGGTCCCGAGCCGGTGCGTCCTGGCCTTGCTGCTCAGCTGTGGCCTCAGCCTACGCGTCTGCGGTCAGCGAGAAGGGTCCCCGCCACGGCTGGCGTCCCGCTGTGGCGACGTGGCGGGGTCCGTCAATATTTTCCAACTTGTTCCTGAAACGACCACGTGATGTCAGATGATTTCGTGGGTTGACTGTCTTGTGTGTTTTTCTTTCTCTGGAATACTCAGGTGGATGTGGACAAACCAGGTCATAAGGATTCACGTCCATTTGCTAAACTCTTTCTAGGACTGTAAGTAACGAGCATTCGGTAATAAAGCGATTCATCTCGGGACTCGTGGCGTGGATGTTAATTTCTGCTCGTAAATCTCCAAAAGCCAGCAAAAGGGAAAGTGGTTTCTGTAGACAAATCACGGAAAACAAGGAAGCCACGTCGCCCCTTCCACCTGTGGGTAGAAGCGTTTTCTTCCACAGCCCCCTGCGAATGCTCCGAGACCCCCTGTGGGTCGAGCCTTTGGCCTGAAAGTCCCTTTGCTCTGTGACTTCCTCTCTGAAGGCTGCGGACAGGTCCGCCAGGCCGAGGGAGGGAGGCTAGCTGCAGCACTAACTTCTGGAGCTTCTGCTCCGATCCGTGGACCTCCCAGAGACACTTCCTGTACCCGTCGCCGCCTCGGTGCTCCACGTCCTTGTAGGCACGAGAAAAACTGAACGTCACCCCTTCTCCAACGTGGCGCTTCGGAAAAAAAGTCTCAACGTCTCTGACACTTCTCTCTTCAAGGGGCTGTGCCTGTGTCCCTTCCCCTGAAGTCAGGCAGGCTTGGGACTGCTTCAGTCGATCTAAATGGTGGCAGCGACACCACATGACACAGAGCCAGCCATGGTCAAGGACTTCCACGTGGTGTCGGAAGGCTCGCTCTTGGAACGCTGCTTCTGAGAACCAAGCCGGAGCCGTGACAAGCCCACGCCACGCGGGGAGGCCTCGTGCAGATGCTCCGGTCCCCCATCCCAGCCACCCCAGCCCAGGCACCACACGTCCGAGTGAGGTTGACGCTCCGGTCCCCCATCCCAGCTGCTCACGTTGTTCCAAGTAAGACCCAGACGTGCCCTTTTGAGCCCAATAATATATTGACACCAATAATATATGAGCATGCCTGTGTCGCCCTCTCCAGCTAAATTAGGTTTTATAACTAAAAAATATTAATTTGAAGCATCAAATGCACGGCTTAATTATGTCACAAACACGTGTGGACGTGGAATGATAGCAGAGGCAGCTGGAATGACAGGCGCGTCACAGCTCGGAGCTGCAAACCAGAAGAAGTGTGACTTAGAGGAAGGAAGGGAAGCCAGAAGAATGAGCAGAAGAATGAGCGTCAAGCCAGAGGGACGGAGTGAGGTGGCGTCCTGTAGCAGAAGGGACACGCGAGGCCGTGGCGAGGTCGAGGGACACGCGAGGGCGAGAGACAGAGATGGAGGCGGACGCCGAGCAGCCGCGAGGGTCGCCCCGCAGGGCGGGACCCAGGCCGGGCCAGGGCTCGGGCCTTGGGGCTGAGTGCCGGGCGGTGCGGGCGGGGGTCGCCGGGGTAGCCGTGTCTAAGTCAGACCGGAGTGTCGCAGGGACCCATGCGAGAGTCACCAAGGGAATGAGGGAACCGTGCTCTCGACCACCGGTGCCTCTGACAGAGTCGCCGCCTTGTCGATCCTCCCACGGCCCCTCAGAAGTGGCAGGAGGTTCACGCGCAAGCTCTAGATAAATAGCAATAGGAAAAAATCGCAAAAGATATTTAGAATCAGAGCGAATTCGGTCAGATAGATTGAAACGCCCTGACCATCACTTTCCGAACAACAAACAATTCACCTTCAGATAAACGTAGCTCCCAGAACTGAGAAACTTAGGGGAACGTTCGAAACAGCATCTTCAGGAGCGTGTCCCTCGCGAGCCCACTGTCTGACGGCCAGGATGCTGCGCCGGCCGGTTCTTCCCCAGACGACAAACCAGGGCTCGCGAGGAAAACATCTGGTCTGTGTGACCCTGTCTTCGGCAGTGGCACATTATGTAAATAAATATCTGCTTAAACATGCATCTCACAAGTGCAGCTGTGTCGTCAGCTACCCAGCTTCTCAAGAACAATCTGAGATGAGCCACCAGGAAAAGGGGAACCAGTAGACTCGTCATAGTCACTCAGGCCCTGCTGTGGGCTGGCAGTGAGGACCCACGTTGTTCTGGGCGCTTGACGCTACTGGACGTGCGGAAAGCCCGTGCTCCCCCGGGTCACGTCCGAGTACTTGGCGCACGCATCTCACACGCACAAGCAAATCGAAATTTTCTTTTCCACTTGAATAGGAAATGGACAAATTAAATATTCGAGTTCAGAGTATAAGTGGTGTTTACACATCGGATGTGGATCGTCATTGGAAAACCTCACCTGAACTTGTACACTGACCTAGGAGATGCGTGGTGACATCCCACGTGCTAGCCCCTTTCATTAGCACAATTCTGACAAAAAGCTATCAATATCTTCAGTTTTCAAAACTCCCCTCCCAAATAAGCCCAACGCGTGGGCATCCAATGTTGAGGAGGGAAATTAAAGACCCCCACAGATGCAATTCCCGTGAATGTTTGGGCACCTGGGCCACTGGACCACAGGCCTCCCTGTCCCATACTCGGCAGGGCCTCTGCTGGCCCGAGGGCCCACCGGTCCCCCGCCCTCGCCCCCCGCCCCGGGTAACTGCCAGGTGCCCTGGGCAAAGTCCATTTCCAGCAGTTCTCAGAGCAAACCTAACACAGGCCCGTGACGAATGTCAGGTTTCGTTTTGTAAGGTCTTGGGGGACAGGAGGGCAGCCTGCAACACCACTGTCTGAAGGGACCTGCTCTTGTTTGCATCGGCTCTCCAGACGGGGCAGGACGGCCTCCCTCCCTGTCCACGAGTCTCTGGAGAGATGGCTGGCCTCTCCCAGCTGGCCATCTGCTTGTGCAGACCGACGGCCCCATTTAGGAGACATGGGTTTCTTTTGTGGGCCTTTGAAAACGACGGAAAGCAACACGGTAGCTTCTGGCGCTGTTTGGCTGGACCCTGCAGAAGGTGCTGGCGGGTGCGAGGGCCCCAGGCTGGCCCGTGACGGACTGTTAGTGGGTCACTCTTCGCTGCTCAGCAGATTTTCACACTTGAGGACAGGAAAGAAAATTAAGGAAAGAAGGGACAGTGTGACAAAGGATGGAGCACAGACCAAGGTCCATTCCAGGGTTCTTTGCTTGGAGCCGAGCAGTCTTTGGTGATGTTGATGTTCCGAACATAAACTGAGCTACAGAGCCGACCTGGCAGGCCCAGTGACCGGAAGGCCCCTCGCAGGGCGGCGATCACAGATTCCTACCTGGGCAGGTCATGGCGGGCGGTCAAGCCCCAGGCCTGAGGCTTCTCTACCTCATGCGAGCCCTGTCCCTCACTGTTACGCACCTAGGATGACATGCTGTCAAGTAAAGCTCGCCGCCACCAGTTCAATGCCACCAAGAGTCCCCAGACCAGGGTGCAGTGAGGGGAGAGACTTCATTCGGTAAAAACAGCTCAGCTGCAAAACAGCTCGGCCGAGGCAGCCCCAGTGAAGCCGCCGCTCGTCACTCACAGGCCCGAATCCGGGGTCACGGCCACGTTGTGCTATTTGTCGATAAGTTGGAAGGGTTATTGCAGAAACTGATGCCGACTACTTTGTGTTTCTTGGGCAATTCTCAGGCACAGGCCTGGCCCAGGGGTCCAGGTGACGGCTTCTGGGAGAGCAGCAGGTGGAGGGAGGAAGCAGGTGACAGGCCTTCACGCCAGACGTGAGGGTAAAGGGCAGGGCCGGGGGCCGCGGAGGGCGGGAGGCCACTTCCGTGGGGACAGCAGAGGAAAGTTGCAACGAGG
>NW_011889488.1:27358-29191 GCF_000151845.1 Pteropus vampyrus
CCGTCCGCTCCCGCCTGCCCCAGGCCCGGCCGGCCGCTGCCTCCAGGGCCCCGGGCCCCGGGCCCTTCACGAGTGCGCCCCGCGTGGCCAGCTCTAAGTGTCTGTCCGCCTGTCCGCCTCCCCCCCTCGCTTGCTGGCACCGCTCGGTGTTCCCAGTGTGCTAGGGCCGGCCTTCCGTGGACTCGTCACCAGCCCACCGTGCACCGAAATACAGCGCGGCCCTCGACCCTGCCCGCCACCCCACCTGCTGTCATGAGCGCCCACGGCAAGGCTTCTGAGTTTTTGTTTTTGTTTTGTAGTTAGAAGACAGGTTTTGTTTTATTGATGTGGAATCCTAGGCCTATATTTAAATTTTCTCGAGTCAAAATTTTATTTCTCTGGGAAAAGCCTTTTTTTATTCTGTGAGTCTTCGGCTACGTCTTGTGGTGACTTCTGGTGGCAGCTGGTTCTTTTGTTTTTTTGTTTGCCAAATTCTTATCTCGCTCACGTGCTAACCCTTCATTAGCACGATTCTGACAAAAAGCTATCAATATCTCCAGTTTTCAAAACTCCCCTCCCAAATAAGCCCAACGCGTGGGCAGCCAATGTTGAGGAGGGAAATTAAAGACCCCCCACAGATGCAATTCCCGTGAATGTTTGGGCACCTGGGCCACTGGACCACGGGCCTCCCTGTCCCATACTCAGCAGGGCCTCTGCTGGCCCGAGGGCCCACCGGTCCCCCGCCCTCGCCCCCCGCCCCGGGTAAGTGCCGGGTGCCCTGGGCAAAGTCCATTTCCAGCAGTTCTCAGAGCAAACCTAACACAGGCCCGTGACGAATGTCAGGCTTCGTTTTGTAAGGTCTTGGGGAACAGGAGGGTGGCCTGCAACTCCACTGTCTGAAGGGACCTGCTCTTGTTTGCATCGGCTCTCCAGACGGGGCAGGACGGCCTCCCTCCCTGTCCACGAGTCTCTGGAGAGATGGCTGGCCTCTCCCAGCTGGCCGTCTGCCTGTGCAGACCGACGGCCCCATTTAGGAGACGTGGGTTTCTTTTGTGGGCCTTTGAAAAGGACGGAAAGCAACATGGTAGCTTCTGGCGCTGTTTGGCTGGACCCTGCAGAAGGTGCTGGCGGGTGCGAGGGCCCCAGGCTGGCCTGTGATGGACCGTTAGTGGGTCACTCTTCGCTGCTCAGCAGATTTTCACACTTGAGGACAAGAAAGAAAATTAAGGAAAGAAGGGACAGTGTGACAAAGGACGGAGCACAGACCAAGGTCCATTCCAGGGTTCTTTGCTTGGAGCCGAGCAGTCTTTGGTGATGTTGATGTTCCGAACATAAACTGAGCTACAGAGCAGACCTGGCAGGCCCAGTGACCGGAAGGCCCCTCGCAGGGCGGCGATCACAGATTCCTACCTGGGCAGGTCACGGCGGGCGGTCAAGCCCCAGGCCTGAGGCTTCTCTACCTCATGCAAGCCCTGTCCCTCACTGTTACGCACCTAGGATGACATGCTGTCAAGTAAAGCGCACCGCCACCAGTTCAATGCCACCAAGAGTCCCCAGACCAGGGTGCAGTGAGGGGAGAGACTTTATTCGGTAAAAACAGCTCAGCTGCAAAACAGCTTGGCCGAGGCAGCCCCAGTGAAGCCGCCGCTCGTCACTCACAGCCCCGAATCCAGGGCCATGGCCACGTTGTGCTATTTGTCGATAAGTTGGAAGGGTTTTTGCAGAAACCGATGCCGACTACTTTGTGTTTCTTGGGCAGTTCTCAGGCACAGGCCTGGCCCAGGGGTCCAGGTGACGGCTTCTGGGAGAGCAGCAGGTGGAGGGAGGAAGCAGGTGACAGGCCTTCACGCCAGA
>NW_011889488.1:30561-33309 GCF_000151845.1 Pteropus vampyrus
ATGGAGAGATTGCAGTTTAAGAGTTTTGCAGGCAACCACCATTTTTCATCGAAGAAATAATGAACAGGAACATCATGAAGAATTATGTGATGAGCAATACAGCACCCATTTTAGGAAATCTGGATTCAGAAATATGAATGCCCCTGTCCCCAAATATGCCAGCTGGAAGACACCGTCATCCATCACTTCAAGAGTGTTTCCTTGCAAATAAATGACCTTTCACACAAGGCCACCTGCTTCCTCTGAATCGGGATGCGGTGCTGGTGCAGAGGGAAACTGGGTTTGTGAGTCTGGGTTCTCCAGAGACACAGACCGATCGGACAGAAACCAGTCAGGGCCACGTTAGTCTGTGTCTCTTATATAATGGATAGATGGATGGACAAATGGATGGATGGACAGATGGATGGATGGATGGGTGGGTGAATGGATGGACAGGTGGATGAATAGATATACATACATATAAATATACAAATATGTGTAACTATGTAGATATTTAGATAGATCTTTCTCATATATATGTACATATGTATGAAAGACTGAAGATAGGGAATATATAGAGTCACTTTTTAACCAAGCTGCTAAAATTAACATTATTAAAGCTGAGGCATCAGAAAAAAACTCCATTGTTATTCTAACTAGCCTTGGAACTTAAACTTCTTGAACTTTCCACCCTGCGTCAACGCCTGGGTATACATCTGGACGTACCCCAGACCTCCAGGTAACCCTCTGATTAGTGCCTGAAAGACTCTTGTATCGAGGCCACCAAACCTGAGCAAACGTCCTGGCACTCATCCTCCAGACCACCTGGCGTCCATCCTCCAGACCACCTGGCACCTATCATGCAGACCACCTGGCACCTATCATCCAGACTGCCTGACATCTGACTGATAACCGTCCTGGGCCAATCCTAGGTCTAAGAATGCAGGGCTGATCATTCTCAAGAAGGCGCCTTTTACTGTAGGGACTCAAATTTTCTTTTTTCAGAGCACTTCTGGGTATTTGCCTACCTGTGTTCCCAGACTGCAGACTCTAATAAGACTCTTAAATAAATCTTTATTATTTATGTTGAGCCAAAGCCTCTAGATTCTTTTGAGTTCATTCGACAAGATATATAGATATATAGACATACTGATAATTCTATCATCTATCATCTGTCTATCGATCTATCTATCTAATCATCTATTATCTATCTATCTCTATTGTATTAATCCAGGTTCTTCAGAGACACAGAACCAATAGGATATATAGTCAGAAATACATAGTTCTGTGTTGCTGGAGAACTCGTACTAATACAATATAGATAGGTGATAGATTAGATAGATTAGATGATAGATAGATAGATTGATAGATGATTGATAGATGATAGAATATTGATATAATCTATTTATATGTCTATAAATATATAAAGCGATATCTCTATCATCTACCTATGTACGTATCTATCATCTATCATCTATCATCTATCTCCTATCTATCTATCTATCTATCTATCTATCTATCTATCTATCTAATCGTCTGTCTATATTGTATTAGTCCAAGTTCTCCAGAGACACAGAACCAATAGGTCATATAGTCAGAAACACATAGTTCTGTGTTGCTGGAGGACTTATACTCATACAATATAGATAGATGATAGATTAGGTAGATTAGATAGATAGAATGTGGGTATAATCTATTTATACAGGTCTATCTATAAATATATAGAGTGATAGCTATCTATCTATCATCTATCATCTATCATCTATCTAGAGAAAGAGAGATTGATTTTAAGGAACTGCCTTGCATGACTGTGAGGACTGGTTAAGTCTGAAACTCGCAAGGCAGGCTAGGAATTCAGGTAGGGGCTGATGCTGCAGTCTTAGTCTGATTCCGTAGGTCAGCGGGCTGGAAACTCAGACAGGGTTTCTATCTGGCATTCTTGAGGCAGAATTGCTTCTTCTGTGGGGAACCTTAGTCTTTGCTCTCGAAGTCTTCAGCTGATTAGGTGAGGCTCACCCACATTATCAAGGATAATGTCCTTTATTTAAAGTCAATTGATTGTAGATGTTAATCACACCTAGAAAGCCCCTTCACAGCAGCATGCAGACTGGCATTTGACCAAATAACTGGGCACCACAGCCTACCCACGTTGACACCTAAAGTTGACCCTCTCGCTGGCATGTATTTATTCTTTCTCCTGAACTCCACAGGGCTCCCCTGGGTCATCAGCCTGCTGTCCATGAAGCAGAAGGCCACTGCTGGTAGTAGGAAACTGCAGAAGGCAGCAGGCCTGAGGGAGGGGTGGACAGCACCCGTTGCCTGGGTGGTTCTCAAGAACAGCCTCCCCCACCCCCAAAATGTCCTTGGAAGGCAACTTCCAGTTTCGGGTCTGCTCTCTACGTGGGGGGCAGAGCAGGTGGCAAAATTACTTAACGTCACACAAAGAAAAAAATTTAAACATGATTTATACACATTGAAACACTCAGATCTCAAGAGGACCCTTCCACGGGTTCTATGAATGTCTATGGAGGCACAGATCATTTTCATGAGCAGGAAGTTGCCTCTGCCCCTCCCCGGCCAACCCCCCGCTCTAAAGCAAGCGCTGGTCTGATGTCTACCACTGCAGGTCTCTTCCGATTAATCTAGAAGTTTATGCCGATTGAATGATACGGTGTGTAGTTTGTGCTGGGCTTGTCCCCCTCAGCAGACCCCTTTGGAGTCTCATAAATATCGTGCGTGTATCAGTACTTCACTCCTTTTTATTGCTGA
>NW_011889488.1:33359-43054 GCF_000151845.1 Pteropus vampyrus
GGCTGCAGCTGGCCCTGCGGACCCACGGACCCACGTGAGACCGAGAGAGGTACGGCTTTCAAGAGGCAACGGTGTGGCTACAGAAGGCAGCTTCTGATCTGGGGACACAAATAACGCTTAACAAACCCTTAGAGGACGGGCGGCTATGAGGCTGAGGGGGCCGTGTGCGTGCGTTTTATTTGTGTGACCGGGGCGGTGTGGTCCAGGTGAGGTGGACGAAGCCCTCTATCCCGTCACCGCCACCCCACCCCACCCCCAAGTAACTAGTCCCATAATGACGGTGAGAACCTGACCTTCAGCCACCTGCTGAGTTCACACTACAATAATCAGCAAGAGACCTGCCCTCCACGGGAAAGAGGCACGTCCTGATTAAAAAGCCCGCAGACTCCGGAATGGAGAGATTGCAGTTTAAGAGTTTTGCAGGCAACCACCATTTTTCATCGAAGAAATAATGAACAGGAACATCATGAAGAATTATGTGATGAGCAATACAGCACCCATTTTAGGAAATCTGGATTCAGAAATATGAATGCCCCTGTCCCCAAATATGCCAGCTGGAAGACACCGTCATCCATCACTTCAAGAGTGTTTCCTTGCAAATAAATGACCTTTCACACAAGGCCACCTGCTTCCTCTGAATCGGGATGCGGTGCTGGTGCAGAGGGAAACTGGGTTTGTGAGTCTGGGTTCTCCAGAGACACAGACCGATCGGACAGAAACCAGTCAGGGCCACGTTAGTCTGTGTCTCTTATATAATGGATAGATGGATGGACAAATGGATGGATGGACAGATGGATGGATGGATGGGTGGGTGAATGGATGGACAGGTGGATGAATAGATATACATACATATAAATATACAAATATGTGTAACTATGTAGATATTTAGATAGATCTTTCTCATATATATGTACATATGTATGAAAGACTGAAGATAGGGAATATATAGAGTCACTTTTTAACCAAGCTGCTAAAATTAACATTATTAAAGCTGAGGCATCAGAAAAAAACTCCATTGTTATTCTAACTAGCCTTGGAACTTAAACTTCTTGAACTTTCCACCCTGCGTCAACGCCTGGGTATACATCTGGACGTACCCCAGACCTCCAGGTAACCCTCTGATTAGTGCCTGAAAGACTCTTGTATCGAGGCCACCAAACCTGAGCAAACGTCCTGGCACTCATCCTCCAGACCACCTGGCGTCCATCCTCCAGACCACCTGGCACCTATCATGCAGACCACCTGGCACCTATCATCCAGACTGCCTGACATCTGACTGATAACCGTCCTGGGCCAATCCTAGGTCTAAGAATGCAGGGCTGATTCTTTTCAAGAAGGGACCTTTTACTGTAGGGACTCAAATTTTCTTTTTTCAGAGCACTTCTGGGTATTTGCCTACCTGTGTTCCCAGACTGCAGACTCTAATAAGACTCTTAAATAAATCTTTATTATTTATGTTGAGCCAAAGCCTCTAGATTCTTTTGAGTTCATTCGACAAGATATATAGATATATAGACATACTGATAATTCTATCATCTATCATCTGTCTATCGATCTATCTATCTAATCATCTATTATCTATCTATCTCTATTGTATTAATCCAGGTTCTTCAGAGACACAGAACCAATAGGATATATAGTCAGAAATACATAGTTCTGTGTTGCTGGAGGACTCGTACTAATACAATATAGATAGATGATAGATTAGATAGATTAGATGATAGATAGATAGATAGATAGATAGAATATTGATATAATCTATTTATATGTCTATAAATATATAAAGCGATATCTCTATCATCTACCTATGTATCTATCGTCTATCTAATCATCTATCATCTATCTCCTATCTATCTATCTATCTACCTATCTAATCATCTGTCTATATTGTATTAGTCCAAGTTCTCCAGAGACACAGAACCAATAGGACATATAGTCAGAAACACATAGTTCTGTGTTGCTGGAGGACTTATACTCATACAATATAGATAGATGATAGATTAGGTAGATTAGATAGATAGAATGTGGGTATAATCTATTTATACAGGTCTATCTATAAATATATAGAGTGATATCTATCTATCTATCATCTATCATCTATCTAGAGAAAGAGAGATTGATTTTAAGGAACTGTCTTGCATGACTGTGAGGACTGGTTAAGTCTGAAACTCGCAAGGCAGGCTAGGAATTCAGGTAGGGGTTGATGCTGCAGCCTTAGTCTGATTCCGTAGGTCAGCGGGCTGGAAACTCAGACAGGGTTTCTATGTTGCATTCTTGAGGCAGAATTGCTTCTTCTGTGGGGAACCTCAGTCTTTGCTCTCAAAGTCTTCAGCTGATTAGGTGAGGCTCACCCACATTATCAAGGATAATTTCCTTGATTTAAAGTCAATTGATTGTAGATGTTAATCACCCCTAGAAAGCCCCTTCATAGCAGCATGCAGACTGGCATTTGACCAAATAACTGGGCACCACAGCCTACCCATGTTGACACCTAAAGTTGACCCTCTTGCTGGCATGTATATATTCTTTCTTCTGAACTCCACAGGACTCCCCTGGGTCATCAGCCTGCTGTCCATGAAGCAGAAGGCCACTGCTGGTGGTAGGAAACTGCAGAGGGCAGCAGGCCTGAGGGAGGGGTAGACAGCACCCGTTGTCTGGGTGGTTCTCAAGAACAGCCTCCCCCACCCCCAAAATGTCCTTGTGAAGGCAACTTCCAGTTTCGGGTCTGCTCTCTACGTGGGGGGCGGGGTAGGTGGCAAAATTACTTCACATCACACAAAGAAAAAATTTAAACATGATTTATACACATTGAAACACTCAGGTCTCAAGAGGACCCTCCACGGGTTCTATGAATGTCTATTGAGGCACAGATCATTTTTATGAGCAGGAAGTTGCCTCTGCCCCTCCCCAGCCAACCCCCCGCTCTAAAGCAAGCGCTGGTCTGATGTCTACCACCGCAGGTCTCTTCCGATTATTCTAGAAGTTTATGCCGATTGAATGACGGTGTGTACTTTGTGCTGGGCTTTTCCCACTCAGCAGACCCCTTTGGAGTCTCATAAATATTGTGCGTGTATCAGTAAGTATTTCACTCCTTTTTATTGCCGAGTGATACTCGACAGCATGAACAAAGCAGTTTCTCCATCCTGATGGTCGACCATCCAGGTGCGACTATCACGAACATCTTATTAAAGTGTTTTTATGGACGTACACGTTTGTTTTGAGCAACACCTAGGAATGGAATTACTGGGTCATAGGATAGAAGTATATTTAGCTCTTTAAGAAACTGAGTTTGGCGAAGTGGTTGCACCGTCCCATGCTCCCGTACCTCATGCTGGTGGAGCGTGTGTTAACAGCTCGTTGGGTTTTTAATGTGCATTTTCTTGATGATTAATGAAGTTGAGCAATTTTCATGTGCTTATCAAACACTTTTATGTCTTCTTTTGTGAAGTGTCTCTTCTCCTTGGTGTTTTTAAAACGTAACATAGTACAATATCACAACCAGGATACTGACATTGCTGCCATCGAGGGACAGTGTGTCCCTCACTACGAGGACCTCGCATGCTGCCCAGTGTAGTAACACCTAACTCTCTCCTCTCTACCGCCATCAGTGACCCCCAATAACTACTAATCAGTCTCCTCCCCCTTCTACAATTCTGTTCTTGCAAGAATTATAAAGTTTGTAATATTTCGGGATTGTGTTATCATCATTGTTTTTAAGCTACATTTGCAGGATGTGGAATTCTAGGTTGACAATTGTATATGTGTGGTGTCTGTGTGTGTGTATGTGCATGTGTGCGTGCACAGGCGTGTGTGTGTCCAGGTGCTCTTTGCATTTTTCTTGGTTGGTGGTTTCTGTGCATTTTAGATTTGTGGATTAATGTCTTTCATCAATTTCAGATCATTCTGAGCGATGTCTCATTAAATATTTATCTTCCCTCATTCTCTTTTATCCTTCTTGGACTCCAGCTACATATATGTTGGACCATTTGAGATTGTCCCATAAATTAAGACGCTCTCATCTATTCTGTTCCATTTTATTTCTTTTTTGTTTGCATTTTTTCTTTTTGTATTTCAGCTTGGAGAGTTTCAACTAAACTGTTCTCAAGTTTATTGATTATTTCTTCTGCTGAGTCACTCATATTAATCACAATAAAATATACACTTACTTCTGATATTGTACTTCTCATTTCTAGCATTTTTACTTGCTTTGTTTTTATAGTTACTGTGTGTATCCTGAAATTCATCATCTCCTCACAGTTCTCATTTTTTCAAATAGGTCATTTAGCATAGTTCTAGAATTACTAAGTTTAAAAGTAAATGTATCATTACTGCATGCTTACTTTTACTCAAATTTCAAACAAGATCTTATGATTAAAAAATGCTTAAAATTATTTCTAATTTCCAAGAAATTATAATTTCTCAGAAAATTATAAGTCAGTGAAAAAGAAATTGAAGAAGATACAAATAAATGGAAGCCTATACTGTGCTCATGGATAGAAAGAATTAACATCGTTAAAATGTCTATACTACCCAAAGCGATCTACAGATTCAATGCAATCCCTATCAAAATACCAATGACATTTTTTGGAGAACTAGAACACATAATCCATAAATTTATATAGAACCATAAGAGATCCCAAATAGCCATGGCGATCATGAGAAAAAAGAACCAAGTTGGAGGTATCACACTACCTGATATCAAACTATATTATAAGGCTACAGTAATCAAAACATCATGGTACGGGCATAAAAACAGATACGCAGAACAGTGGAACGTAATAAGAGCCCAGAAATAAACCCAATCCCGTATGGTCATTTAATTTATGACAAAGGAGGCAAGAATATACAATAGGGTAAAGACCGTTTCAATGGTGCTGAGAAAACTGGACAGACATGTGCAAAAAAAAAAAAAAAATGAAACTGGACCACCTTCTTACACCATATTCAAGAACAAACTCACAACGGTAAGATCCGGAACCATCGAACTTCCAGAGGAAAACACAGACAGCAAACTCTCTGATATTGCTATTAGTAATTTTTTTTTCTGCTACATCTCCTAGGACAAGGGATACAAAAGAAAAATGAACAAATAGGAGTACGTCAGACTAAAAAGTTTGCACAGGAAACCATGAACAAAAAGAAAAGACGACCTGCTAAATAGGAGAAGATATTTGCCTATGAAACATCTGATAAAGAGTTAATACCTAAAATTTATAAAGAACTCATACAACAAAAAAACAATCCGGTTAAAAAAAGGGCAGAGGACCTGACTAGATATTCCCCAAAGACACACAGATGGCCAATAGACATATGAAAAGATGCTCAAGGTCACTAATCACCAGAAAAATGCAAATTAAAACCACAATGAAATATCATCTCACACCTGCCAGATTGGCCATCATCAATAAATCAAAACACAAGTATTGGTGAGGATGTGGATAAAAGGGAAGCCTCGTACACTGCTGGTGGGATTGCAGATTGGTATAGCCACTGTGTAAAACAGCTTGGAGGTTGCTCAAAAAATTAAAAAAAGAACTACTTTTTGACCCAGCAATTATACTTCCAAGTACTTACGCAAAGAAAACCAAATACTAGTTTGTAAACATCTCTGCACCCCTGTGTTCATGGCAGCACAATTTACAATAGCCAAGACATGGAAGCAACCTAAGTGCCCATTAATAGACGATTGGATAAAGAAGTTATGGTTTACATATACAGTGGAATATTACTCAGCCATAAAAAATGAAATCTCACCATTTGCAACAATATGGATGGATCTAGAGGGTATTATGCCGAGTGAAACAAGTCAGAGAAAAATAACCACTATATAATTTCACTCATATGCAGAATCTAAGGAACAAAAGAAACAAACAAATTAAATGATAACAGACTCACAGAGAACAAACCGGTGATCGCCCAAAGGGAGCGGGGCTGGGTGAAAAAGGTGAAGGGATGTAGAGGTACAAATTAGTAGCTACAAACCATTCTGGGGATGCAGAATGAACATAGGGAACACAGTCCATATTATTGTAATGGCTGCGTGTAGCGCCAGCCAGATGCTGGAGTAATCAGAGGGATCTCTTTATAAATTATAGAAATGTCTAACCACTGTACTGCATACCAGAAACTAATATAAGACAAAATTAAATTTAAAAATAATTTCTAACTTTAAATTAACCTTTGAGCAGACATATCTGCTTTTAAATAATGACTAGAAATTGTCTAGTGTTAATTACTCTTACGGAATTTTATGAGTAAAAGGTTAAAGAAGTCTGCAAGCTTAATGGAAGTACATACCAGATCTGGAACCATACAGAAATGCCGTGAGGTGGTCTGAGGTAAAGTCCGCTTAACAAAGTGGAAGCAACCTTGAACTTTTTAATATGTGCTGTTTCCCTTTCTCCAGGGAAGAAGGAAAACTTCACATGTGGACACACACGCACAGCATGGGCACTGGCTGAGCGGGGGACATGGGTGTTCAAACCAAGGCAGATCCTGGACTGAAGTCGGAGACCTCGTTTTCGTCCAGCTCTGCCACTGGCTAGCTCTGTGACCCCCTGACCTCACACCAGAGATTGGGGGAAACAGGGCAGAAGGGCCGCTGAGAGCCCAGGGCCCATGGCCGGGTCTGGGGAGCAGCTGGGGCTGAGAGCGCTCCTGCCTGCCCTGTATTCACCTGCTTCGTGTGGTCAGCTGGCTGTCCTGCTCCACTGGCCAGGAGACGCCAGCATCTCTCTTCCTCCAAGAAATGCCAGGAGATGATGGAAGTGACTACAAACCAAGTGTGACCTTCCGGCCACATTTTGTCCTGCCTTTGCTCAGTCTGCTGCGGTGAAACACGGGACACAGGAAACACTTTCTCCTTGACCATTGGTACGTCACGAGGATGCCAGGACCAGTGACGTTTCTGTAATTGTACTTCGTGCTTTTCACACGTCCATATTTTCACTGATGTCAAGGTCAACTAGCCGGCCTGTGCCCCAGCATTAGAAGCAGTCACAGTGACAGCAGTCCCTGATCTTCAGAAGGGACTTTGTTTTAATAAATGTAATTTATCTGGAAAAACTATCATGCAAAAGGTTTAAAAAGTTAATCAAATAAAATTAGTGGCACATAATTACTTCAATAGTTAAAGAATATCGTGATATCCGTGCATGACCTTGAACATTTTAAGCAAATTCCCATTCGCCTCCACCCCCCATCCCCTCAAAAAACAGAAATAACAACAGCAAGAAAACAATAAAGGCAAAAAGAATCAACGCAACTAATTTCATGAACGGTGACCGATTACCAGCGCTGTGGCGAACGATCCAGGGTAACTAGGTGAGCCACGACAAACAACGAGATGAGCCAGGATAACTCGAAGCAATGAGCACTTTGCTTACGCAGAGAAAAGTCACCTGGGCTGAAACATCTCCTGAGCTCAGTCTCCCCATCCAAACGGCCTTTTTATCAGGGGCATTGTCTGCATTTTCCATAGAATAAAGGTTTGGAGCCCCAAATTTCTTGGGTGACTCTTAGAAAAATATTACTTATGGTACACACGTCTTGCTTCATCACTGCTACGTCAGACAAAAGACAAGTCCCAGGGGCGTGAAGAGACCCGTGAGGTCACGAAAGAACAGACGTTCGCCACTCGCCTGCCCGTGGGAGGCGGGCACGTGTTCCTCACCCTGTTTTCGCCAAAGGCATCCCAGGTAGGTTGCATGGTGACCGTGTCAAACAGGAGGGTCTGATTCCTCAGCGCTGTCTCAGAAGCTCCGTGCTGAAAGTCCCCTCCCAGGCCCTCTGGAGTCATTGTCACCGCCAGTTGACGCAGCCCTGACTCCCGTGGAAGATTTTCCTTAGAACAGGCGCTGAAGCACGTTTGGAGAAAAGAGGGCACTTTGTTAACCTGAAACGTACCGATGTCCTTTAGTTTCTCCTGAACCTGGCTTGTGGGGACGGTGGAGGCCTCGAGGTGGCGTTTGGTCCTGGGTCCATGAGCGAGGCGCGGGCGCCCCCTGCCGGGAAGGCGGGGTGCCCACAGGCCTCCCGACCGCCAGCGAGGAACTGGCAGGTCGCTGCGTTTCTTACTGAAAACGCTTGCATGGGGCCAAACACAAAAGGAGCCCCAGGCCGCAGGGGCCGGGCAGGAGGGCTTTCCTACCTCGAGAGCTTTTCCTCCTCTCCTTCCTCTCCACTCGGCCAGACTGTGGAATCCGAGTGAGAAGGGTGTCAGGTGAAAAACAAAACACGAAGCTTCATGCGTGACTAGAAACGAAGCTTTCACAGTAAGCTTTCTTTTTTCTTGCGTGCATTAAAAAATAGGACCGTCCAGAAAAAAATCAGAAAAAAACACAAGGTGAACTTAGTTTTTAGAACTGTATTGATCATACTTTAGTTTTTCAAATGCCAGGGTCTCTATTTAGAAATTAGTTTTGCATTTCAAAATTGCACCAAAACCCAGAAAACTTACTTCCTCATGCAAATAGGCTTCGTAAACAGAAAGCTGCATCGAAGTGTTAAATCCGGGGGAGCTGCACGTGGTAGGAGTTAAACTCCTGTCTCTTTAAAAATGCGAAATGGGAGGGTCAGGAGCTAGTGCTCTAGCCAACCACTGGATTTCCTGCTCCACTGCAGGCCGAATGGATTTTCAACATGCAAATAAAGGCCGGGCCGGCGCTCGGGATCCAGGGTGGCCGTATGAGCACCTCACGGGAACTGTCACGTGTGTCCCCCTCTCCTGTGAAGGCAGCTCTGCAGGACAACCCAGAGCAACGGAGCCGGGCGCTCTGACCGCTGGCCTGCGCAGGGGTCCAGGCGTCGAAGCGCTCCTTTGCAGAGGGAGGTGGGGACAAGGGCCACACCTGGCTGTCCCCGGCATCTCTCCCTCAGCCGGCCACACATCCCCGGAAGACACCCGACTCCAGAGCGACTGCCACAGCGGAAGCCAACTCTGCTGTTCTAGATGTTTCTGTACTGACGAGAGTCTGGAGGAAATGAACACCCCACAAGCGGCAGGTTCTCCCCCACCTTGCAGTCGCTTCCCTCTCCTCCCCGCTGCCCCCCAGGGGCGGGGTGAGAGCAGGAGACAAACCATGCCAGCCTCCGAATTCTTGATGGGAGCATCCCCAAACCAGTGTGGCTTGGACCATGGCTTGGCGGGCACAGGGCCTTCCGAGCCTTCCCCTCAGCCTTCTCCTTGACCTTCGTCATGGCCGGGTCAGGGGTGGGGGCCGGCAAGGGGCTCCGCTAACAAAAGAACCCTGCAGGCTAAATGCCTTTCTGTGAAAACTCCATCCTCTTTCTCCAGAAATGAATTTTTCCTCCAATGGTGAAGCATCAACACAATGTAGGGATACGGGGCACGAGGCCTTTCTCTCCACAGAAATGCACAGCACTGAGCACTTCCCGCGAAGGAAGCTTCTGGAGGTCAGATTTGGGTTGTCCAGATTTGCGAACTGTTTTCTGTTACAATAAAGTGAGCTCTCAGTTACCTGCCCGTGGCCGATGGCCGGGCCCAGGTGGGCTGTCGCCATGCCTGGGCCAGGAGCCCTGGGGAGGGCGGAGCGCCTGGCAGACGGGGGTTCGGCCTCCTGTCAATCACCCACTGTTTTGCCAACGCCCAGTCCCCTTCCAGGAGTCCTCACGACCTGGGGGGCCTCACAGTGTGGACAAAGCAGGTGTAAAGGAAGTGGACAGTGGTGCGACAT
>NW_011889488.1:45059-46521 GCF_000151845.1 Pteropus vampyrus
TGGCCACTTTTTTTGCCTTTGGTCAAATCATTTTGCTTTAGGATCACTAAGAAACATCCAGAAAGAATTTGATCAAATAGGCCAAGTATTTGCCTGTACTGGGGGGGATGCTCTCACACACCTGATGTGACACGTTATCCTTCCTACACTCGTCACCGTCTACTTTCGGGGTACTGGGCCCGGACGGTAACGCGGACCCAGTCAACACCCCCAAGAACCGAACGGCCCCCTCCTTGCCGGCCAGGCTCCCAGTGCAGCTGCTGGGGCTCCGCCAGGCGCCCTGCACGGGACGCTCCGGCCCCCGGCCGCTCTGCAGTGCCCTCTGCCGGCCATGGCGCCGCTCTCCACCCCAAAGCACAGACCTTGCTCCTGCTCTAAGGTAAACTGAGTTACACGGTTACCTCCCGTCTTAAAAGACGAAGTTAGCCATGTGACCAAGCCGTCTCGGGGCAGAAAAACGACAGGCTGACTGCGTGCCCGGGGTTAAGAGCCAGGACTGCCCTGGGGATGGGCGCCAGGGTGAGGCGCAGAGGTCCTGGCCACACTGCTCACTGCCCCTCACTGCCCCCGCCCGCTCGGAACAGCTGCTCCGGCTCATGGGCCGCTACCACCAGCGTGGCCAGGACTGCCGCAGCTGCTCAGTAAGGTCATGGCGCTCGGCCTGGGTGCGCAGATCCTGGACACTTCCTGGTGCACTAACCCGAATCCCCACCTAACTCCAGGTCCAAATGTTCATTCACTTTATTTGTAAAAAATGCTGAAGCCCTACATCAATGTTCTGCTTGAACACCAGGAACTAAACTTAATAACAGCTTAAAACTGCATCACCCTCTCAGGGTGACACAGCCCCAGAGGCAAGTCCAGGCCTGTGTATCATCGGGTCCCAACGCGGAGCGCAGATGCCGGCAGGGAAACGCCACGCACCAAACGGTCAGAAAAATGGCAACCAGCAGCAGATGTCAGCTGCTAACTACGAACACAGGAAACTGCCGAGGTTAAAACAGTTTTAAACCGGACGACAAATGTCTTCCCTAGGCAACTTTTCCCCAAAACGTGTCTGCAGACTGGCTCTTCTCTCTTCCTGATGTCCCCGTCACTTTGCATTGTTGTCTAAGCCACCTGCTCTGTGGGAAATGCTCAGGTCACCTCGCCCACAGCCATGTGGAACCCAGCGGTCCCCTTCCTGGCTGGCTCGCCTCACCTAACCCTGCAGCCACAGGTGGCCAGCTGCCTGCCTTCCTGGCAAGGGAACAGTCACCGAGGCATTACAGCTGCCTCCTGCCCACCCTGGTGTCCCCTCCCCACACGCCCCTCCCAGGCAATTTCAAATTACAGGTGGGAAGCTGGGGCACTGAGCGACAACACACACGCACACGCACACACACGCTTCAAATCGCACCCACAGGCTATGGCTTCCAGCTTCTGCCCTATCTCACCTAACTCCATACTGGCCTGTAAAGGC
>NW_011889488.1:47586-51630 GCF_000151845.1 Pteropus vampyrus
GCCGTCGCCGAAGGGCAGGGACGCGCCGTCCAGACGAGACCCGCGCGGCCGTCACCCGCGGTCCCGCTTTCCCGACGCGGCAGTTTCGTCCACGCAACGGCAGCGACGCGGCGAGGACGCGCTCAGGTGAGTTTCGAAAGGCTCCCCGCGCTTGCGCTTTCCTGTCGGCTGTGCACTTCACCTGTAGCCCATTTGCAGCTAAGACGTGGAAGAGGCTTCCAGCTCCTTTTCGGCCAATCCAGTTTCTCCTGGGCAGCTGGCTGAGCACAAAGCCCAGAATCAGCTCAGGAGCCAAATCAACGCTTTTACATTAAATTCATTATAAAATGCCACTCATTTTTTAAAAGCGACTAAAAGGACACTTTCTGCAGCAAAAAAGGGCTAAGTTCAAGTGTTTGTTGTTTGACCAGGACAGAATAACACGATCGGTGTGTCATGGAATCACAGCCTTTCGATGAGTGAAATGCGTGGGGCCCGCGAACAACGCCGCCCCCCCCAACCCCCCCGCCCCCGGCCAACCAAGAACCCCGCCCCCGCGTCCCACCTCCGCGCGCTCGCTCTGAAACCAAACCGCAGTTCGCATCTGACAGCTGACGGATCTCTCTGTACTCAGATCATGTGAAGGCACTTCTCCGGACGCAGTGGCCGGCCGCGGGCTAGCCGAGCTCCTCCGCGCACAACGCACTGACTTCCTCCAGGGAGCTGACCACTGCAGAGGGGACGCTGTGGCCGGTCTCTTTGCGCCAAGCTTCTAGGATCTTGGATATTTCCGCTGGATTGCTGGGACTCAAGTCACAAAGCGCGTATACAGCTGCTAGCTGTATACCCCACGGGATATCTGAAAAGAATTTTCACAGCAGTCATTACACAAGACAATGTCTGTTTTTCACCATTTTAATGGTGTCATCTACTAAATACTATTCAAAACCAGAATGCTTTTTGCCAGCAATGAAAATTAAGTATGCAAGGCCGACGGTGAAAAAATGTAAGACCTGTCTACAAGTGGGGGGAAAAAATGGAAAAAGCAGACGCACTCTCTGTGGGTCCCCGGTGCTGGCCTGCGTGCCCGGGACTGCCGGGGCGTCAGCAGCGGGCACAGGGTGGCACACGCCTGCCCCTCACAACCCGCGCCAGCAAAGCATGTGTCAAATAATTATCACCCCAGTAAGTATCCACGGGAAGTGTTTATAAATGGACTTTGGAAATATAAAACATAATGAAATGAGATCAAATAAAAACCTATCCTTGTATCATAGTTTATGATTATAAATTATAGCATGCACCTGTAGCTTATGTGCTAGGATAGATAATGGTATATTAGAGTTCTGATTTACTGTAAGTTTATTTAAGAGCTATTTAAAAACTTATTTAAACTGTAATTCACTGAAATAATTTAGTTCAAAACTTTAGGTGTTATTTCACGAGCATTTATTATTAACTATTCATTGCAGATTTTCGCTAGTGGTGCAGTGCCCGAGAGGGCAAACGGCTACTTCTGAAACTAAACAACATCGCAAAACCCACATGTGCAAGCGTCGCTGCTGAAAACGTGGAAAGCAGCCACCGCATCTAAGATGTCCCCCGCTCCACAAGGCCATTAGGGGAGCAGAGTGGGCTCCTCCCAAGGACTAAAATGAAAACAAAAATAAAAGTCTAAGGCTAAGAGAAACACAGCGATTTAGAAGCAATTTCAATTAGCCACAAGGTGTGGCCCGGGGCCAGGAGGAGCTGAGCTCTGGGTCAGCCGTCAGCGCGTCGGTGACAACCCTCCCCGTGGCAGTGCAGCAGAGACAGGCAGAGCGCGGCCTCTGGTGAGGCTCAAAGCCACGTGCAGTACGAGGGCGCATGACCTGTGAGCAGAAGGCCTACCTTCCTCCCGGGCGTGCTGGATGAACATGCCGATGACGGAGCTGATGTTCTTCACGGCAGATGGAAACCCTTCCTTCAAGCCCAGCTGGCCTAACCGACCTGCGGAAGAATGAACCAAATATAAATGATCTTTGGTTAAACGGTGATTAACTTTTCACTAGAATTTCATTTTTTTTCCTTTCATAAAACACTAAATACACTAAGCTGAACGACCCTGAACTGAGAGGTTCAAATGGGTCCCTGTTAAGTGCGAACAGGCTAAACGGCAAGGCCTCCGGATGCAGTAAAGCACCTCTCTCTCAGGGTGACCAGAATGACCGGTCGTCTCTCCTTTTATTCCCACGTGCAGACGCTCTGCTTCCCAGGAAAGTGACGAGACGTTAGCAAAGGAATTAGAAGAGGGAACAAATGTTCGGCAGGCTGGAAGTGAAGGGGCCGACTCCACGCCCGTGGACCCGCCTCAGGCTCGCTGCTCTGACGGAACACGGAGCTGTGGAACACGGCTGTCGCATGGGGTGTGGTCCTCAGACCCCATGGCGTCCTCAAGGTCAACACTACTTTCCCTACAGCACCAGGGGTCTGTGCCTTCTCCCCAGCGCTGGGAGGTGGCTGATGGAAAAGCCATGGCTGGTCACAGACCCTCCGCACCAATCAAGGCGCCACGCTGTGTGGAGGTCACTGTCCGTCACCGGGAGCTTGCACATGAAGCAGCCAATTTCCTTTAAGACTGTCCTTGCTGGAATGGCCAGTTGTTCTTAATAAATCTCGCCCCCGAAGCCCATGGCCTAGGATGAGGTGGGGCGTGCCAGGAGGCAGTCCCTCTGCACACCGAGCGCACGGGTGTCTCCAGGAGAAGCACTTGTGCAGAGGCTTCAGATGCAAGGGGGACTAGCTGCCCTTTCCAGAAACACTCACTTTCCCCTGAAGAATGACTGACAAACTACAGCTATTCGGACTGAAGCAGGAAAACAGCTCGGAGAGAGAAGCAAATATGTGGTGGCAACTGTGCTGGGCTGTCTTTAACCATGTGACACAGAGGCCTTTGATCAAAGGGGCCTCACGAGGTCCTTCCCTGTCTACCCTACCTAGTTCATCTATGATGATAGCTCCTTTCCTGGAGCAGGTCCTCCGCCTAATTTCTTTTAGACAGTGAGGGGGAAGGTCAAAGGCTCTTCCTGAGTCTTGTGTTTCCTGACAACCACGAGCTTAAAACAATCAAGATCCCAAAAGGCATATTTAGGGGGGCAAACTCTGTTCTCCCACTCTATAAACATCTCCCACGTTTGTCTGTGATCCTAGTCCAGCGACCCCCTCTCTATTTTGACAGGACAGTGAAGGGATTGTGGTTCCTCTGAAGCCCCTGCAGGAACTAGCTTCAGGCTAGTTCCATGCACCCTGAACGCTGTGACTGATGGCAATCACTAAATTCCTACTGATCCACGCATACCTGGGTAATTTCTCATCCAGGATGCAACTGTAAGCATCTGGGGAATTCCTAGGTGGGCTTTCACTGAGGCTGAGAAGTAATGTGCTTCAGAGAGCAAATTCCAAGTCGCCGATCACTCTTAAACATCCGAGTGCAGGCCCAAATGCTACCTGCACGCCACCGGGCTGGCCTCTAGAGTCTGTCAGGTGACTTCGATGCGTACCTGCGAGCAGAGGCATGGACAGGACGCACGCCTGACACGCGGGGGGCGGCGGCCATGGAGGTGTGCGTCCGGGCAGTACCTGACAGCAACGCGACTCCCCTTCTCTCAGCCCCGAGCGCTTGATGGACCGAGCCCTCGGGGCGGAAGAGGAGGAGGAGGAGGAGGAGGAGGAGGTCCCAAGACTGAGGGAGAAGGCTGGGTGAGACTTACATTCTCGATGCCTCGACAAAGTCGGGGGCAGACTTCCTGAAGGATGGGGAGGAAAGTGCCCCAGGAGGAACGCGAGCCCAGGGCGGCTCAGCCATATGACAACCCAGAGAAGAAGGTGGTGCAGGCCCCTGGGGACGCGTGCGGGGGCTGAGGGCCTGCAGGGAAGGTGGCCCGGCCTGGACCGAGAGGGAGAGGGAGAGGGAGGGGGAGTCCGATTTTAATGCAGGTGCGCTGAGGGAAGGGCGGGCTGAGGAGTCCAAAGAAAAGCAGAGAGACTTGGCCAGAAAGTGGACAGAAACTGGCAAGTCATGTTTTC
>NW_011889488.1:53037-58038 GCF_000151845.1 Pteropus vampyrus
AATGAGACTACAGTGTAATTTACAGAAATCTATGCATCCGGGTGTATATGTGTGTATGCCACTATAGACATTAATATTAGTACCTGAGAAGCAAGACTTCAATTATAAATAAAATATACTAATACTAAAAACCTTAACTTCTGACAGATGGATAAAATTATTAATTTATAAAGAAAAAGTATGCGTAAGGAGAATGAATTAAATACACAAGTATGTACTGATGGCTGTAAAATCAGTCACGGTGAAGTTTCAGTCAACATGTATTATCGTACACTTATTCCCCCACCAAGGTGTCATCAATAACAAGACACAATTTAATAAGCGCGACAACTCACCGATCAGCCTCAGAATGGATGCGATGATGATGTCGGGGATGTATGCGATGTTCGCGTGTCCTTTCCGGTATTTTATCCACTTATCCATTACAGGCCACAGCTCCTTACTGTAAAGTAATAACAACAGACATTTACATAAATGAAAATGTGTATGCGCATCATCAAATATTAAGAATCTATCCTAAAAATGATCCATAAGAGATAGACAGTGAAGACAAACTTCTGAAAATATAATTTTTTGGCTTAAAACGAGAGGAGACACTGGAAGCTCACACTCTCCAACGACTCAGGGTATCTGTGCCTACACTGGCTTAAAAGAAGCTAAAAATGCCCATGCTTGCATCTTTATTCTCCATTTCAACCCTTTTTACAAGACTTAATGTAGAGAGGTCCAACAATGTCCCCAATTCACAGAACTGGCAGTAGAGGAATCTGGGTTTTCACTTAGACCTTCCAGACGTTAAGGTAGCACCTGCGTTCTGGTCGCCTACAACTTCCTCGGGAGGAACAAGGAAAAACAGGCTGTATTTGTAAAAATAAATAAACCAGGGGAAATCATCAAACTACGCTTCAGATGGACTAGAGAAACCATCTCCTCACTGGAAACGGTGCCATTTCCTTTTGCTTTCTCTTCTTTCAAAAAATGTATTTCTCACATAGTATTTACAATCTTAGAAAAGCTAAATGCAGACAGACAAAAGAAAAGTGGACATTAAAAGAAGCCCGGACTGCACGCCGATAGCGAGCACCCTTCTGACTGGGCCTCTCTTTCCACACGCCTCCCCAGGGCACACGTGTGAAAACACGGCGGGAGTGACCGCTGTCCCACGTAGCAGTCAGGGCCCAGAGTCGCTCAGGCAGAGCTCCTGCTACGCAACACCCTGTCATCAGCAGCGAGGACTCTGAACACAACACCTCCGGCTGGCACCGCCCCCAGCGCTCTCCTCCATCCCTGGGGACAGAGTGGCCCTGCTGCCTGGGCTCCCACTCCCACGAGTCAGGACGATGAGGCCCACCGTGGGCACACACGTGTCACTCCACAGGCGGCACTGTTGGTAACAGACTACGCGACACTTCAATACCCTGCAGACCATAAAGATCCAGGCGCAGCTCTTTCGGTGCAGCTCATCACGGAAACGCGCCATCATCCAATGCCCCACTGCTGACGTTTAGACGGATGAGCGTTCCCTTGTTTAGGAGGGAAGAAAAGAGAACAAATCTCCACAGAACACACCCCTCGAGGACCTCGAGGACAGGGACAGCCACTCCTCAGGCGAATCCCCTCCAACAACTACTTTCTCCATTCCCACAGACGGCACACAGCTGGTACCAGAATTCTAGACACACAGAGAAAAGTGAGCGCAGAGCTTGGCTCTCTCCTGGACCCGTGGTGAGCAGAGCGGCTGCCCTGGCACGTGGACGCCTCTGCCCACGCGGCCCCGCGCAGGTCTGCGTTAAGGTCACGGTCACCGCGCTCAGCCTTGCAGATCTGCTGAGCGCTCCCTTGCGCGGGGACTGCCCCACAGCCTGGGGGTGCCGGCGGACCAAAGGCCTCCCTCGTCAGAGTCATTTCTCCTTGAGACGGCAGTTAACAAACTATAAGGAAAGTAGTGACAGGTCCCACCAAAGAATAAAATGAGATGTGGCAGCGGCACGAGTTCTTCAGGGGCGGCCCTGTTAACTAACCCCAATCCAAATGCTAGCTGTAAACGGCTCCTCTGCACTAAACGGCACACACAGTGCAAACCGCAACTCAACGGCTCCAGTGTCCCGACTCCAAGCTGTCAGCAGCCCTGTACCTTATGATGTTATCGTGCGTCCAAACCCACTTCTGATGGCAGCAGAGCAGGTCGATGGCGAATATGTACTCCCACGTGTTATCACTTAAGTCTTCACCAAATCTTTCACTGGACTGAAATTCTGTTTTTGGACATAACTGTATGGTCAAAAGCAGCTTAGAAACCATGAAGCCAACATCTGCAGGCGCATTCTAGCAAACAAACAAACAAAAAATTCAGTGTCAAGTATAACCCATCTTACGGTAGTAATTTCAGAGTTTAACAAGCATCAGATGAACAACCACTTCATTTTAAAAGACACCATCGAAAGTTGTACTTTGAGTAACGAAGTGTTTATCTGAGTCATGGCCTGTGTCCTAAAATGATGAGAGAACGGGCTCTGACAGGCCCGATGGCAATGCTCCGGCAGGATGCACGACCCAGGCAGGCAGGAGACAGACCGGCTGCAGTCCAGGTTGGAACACAAATTCTCAGTAACTCTAATTAGAGATCTAAAGTTATAAAGTTAACTTATGACAAAAAAAATCAAACCTTTAAAAAATATTTTAAATTCTGCTCTTTCTGACCCTAACTATCAATGTGCTTTTTCCGGAAATTCATAAACTTGGGTCGGACAGTCGCACTCCTCTACCTGGCCTCTTTCACACCTGTGCGCGTTTTCTGGCGTGTCCCCACGTCCTCGCGCACGGGTGGTCCCAACGCTCCTTTTCATGGCTGAGTGGACCATTATAAGACGCCAGAGTCCGCCCACTGGCCTGACAGACACCTTCATAACGCCACTGTGAGCATGCACGCACAGCCCTCGTGGGGACACAGGTGACTTGTCTTGGGTAAATACCAACAGTGGATTTATAATTTTTTTCTTTCTCATGTTATCTTTTATTGGGTTTTGTTATTAAAAATGAACAGGGAGATGTCGATCTTTTTCTATCCCTGAAAAAGACTGGAATCACTTGGTTCTTTAAAGACGAGACAAAATTCAGGTGGATCCTAAACATGCTTTTTGTACAGTACATTTTTAATCATCTTTTTCTAACCTCTTTGATAATCAAAAACAACTAGTTCATTCAAGTGTTCTACCCCTAAAACCAATTTTGGTAAGTTTCACTTCGCTAAGAAATCACCCCGGGTTTCTGAACCTGTCGCTCTAGAGCTGTAAGCAGCAGTCTTCGGCCATCATCCTGTATCTGTAGATGTCTTTTTTCTCGGTTGGAATCCTGGATATTTTTGCTTTTCTCTTTTTTTATTAACTTGAACTGAATTATCAGTTTTGTTAGTATTTGTACAGACAATGTTTTTTTCTTATTTTTTTTTATTTGATTACTGTTACTTTTTAAAGTATATTCCTTTTTCCTAGATTCCTTCTCAGACTTTTAAGATGATTATCAGCCCACTTTATTTATTATTTGTTTAATAATAAAGATACTTAAAACCATTTTAATGAGTATAGATTTTCCCAAAACTAGAGACCTAAGGTACGAAAGCTTTTCCTTTTCAATGATTTTTACAAGACTGTGATTTTACTTTTGACTTTCTATTTGTTCCCAGATTGTCCAGGCTGTGTATCTAAATTTCCAAGTAATTTTTATGAAATCTGAATTACTTATGTCTAATTTTATTGAATTATTACCAGAAAATTTTGAGTGTAGAATCTATACTTTTTAAAAATTAAGCTTTTCATGTGGCCAAACTCATGACTGGTTTTTGTAAATGTGCCACAGACATATGTAAAATACATATTCTTCATTCAAGTTTACCTGTTATAATACTGAATTCCACTATATGTGTACTGATTTTCATCGATCAGATCTGTAGAATTCTGCAAGAGAATTTGTGAGTCTTGAAGTATAATGGTATTTCCAGCCCCCCTAAGTACTCCTCGTTTGTTATTTGCTATAACAGGATAATTAAGTACATTTATCAAAATTCTTCCTCTTCTGTAAATAATGTCTCTTATCATCATCACATCTGGCCTCATCCTGAACCTGAGGGGGTGGGCGGGGTGGGGGAGTGTGGTTCTCACAGTGGAGGCCCATCGGGGGCGTGGAGGTATACATCAGGGGAGGCAGGGGCCTGCTGCCCGCTGGGTGCCTCACACGCACACTCTGGTTTGTTAAGATGCCCTGCTGAAGAGATGATTACACACTTGCTTTTTAATATTTTCCTAACTTTTATCCAATAACCCTTTCCTTTACTCTTTATAAGTCTAATAGTGACGTCAAAAATACTAAAACACCAATCTAGATACTACATTAGCACATCGGTTACTACAAAAAGTAAAACAATAAAAGAAAACATAGAAACAAAATACTTAAAACAAAAAAAATTCCATCAACTAGAAAGAAAAAGAATACGAGATTCAGAAAGATCATGACAGGAAAGGGCTGCGATACCAATTTTTCCACATCTCTCAGCACCTAGTGTGGAAGCGAGTGATTTACATCTCTCCTTGGAGCCTTCGCACATGTATAAATATGTATGAGCTTCACCAGTCACTAATTAGTACACGACAGAAATTTTGCAGAATTAACACAATACACAGGTCCAGTCTTCCCAAAGGGTCTCACGCATACTTAATGAGCAAGATGCAAAAGCAAATGCCTCTGAATGAATACAGAACCAAAAGCAGAACCCAACAACATTTCTGTACGATCTATAAGTACGATATTACAAAAAATGAAAAGAAGCCTTACCTTTTCCCAGTTGAGAAAAGCTCTCAAACAGTTCAGAACCTCTCCCTTAGCACGCTGCCTGGCAACTAACTGCATTGCCTTATTTATCACCGACGGAGAGATAAATACATCATGCCACATGTTTGCAATGAATAAAGTCAATTTTTCTGACTCTGGAAAATCTATAAGAAAGAA
>NW_011889488.1:59309-74570 GCF_000151845.1 Pteropus vampyrus
GCCCGGGACTTCTTCCCATGTTGTTCCCTCTGCCTGGAATCTTCTCCCTCACTTAGGTATATTCTTGAGTCTTCATATCTCAAGTTCAAAAGTCATTCTGACAAGGAAAGCTTCCCTAACGCCCCAGAAGCTCTCAAATCCGCCTTCCACAGGACAATCCGTTCACTCAACAGATAATGACCATGTACAAGACATTTTTCTGGGGTGGAGATACAGGGGGAACAAGACAGACAAAATTCCTGTCCTTACAGAGGACGCAATCTAGTGGCGATAAGAAACGAAAAGGTTAAGGATACGATGCAAATAGGGTGAGTGCCATGAAGGACAGAGAGGGAGAATGCCTGAGGGAGTGTGAGGTCGCTGGGTGAGCCGTCCAACATCGTCCAACATCGTCCAACGTCGGGAGGGCCTGAGGTGAGAATGGGTCGGTTTGAGGAAGAACCGGAAATCCAGCCTGTGCTCAGCAGGGTCCAAGCCCCTCTCCTTCCTATGCCTGTGACCGCCACTGACAAAACGCGCTGTGCGCTCGCTGCGTGAGGCTGCCGTGTTCGGGCCCCACTGCACTATCTCACCTAGGTCTGGTTTCGGTGCCCATCGAAGCCCTAAACTTAGCATGCACCCGCAACTATCTGCTGAACAAATCAGTGACTGAAACAGTAAATAAAGAAATGAAGTGGGCAAAAAACATAGCAACCTCATCCTCACTCCCGACTCTGAAAATGATGGATACATTCAATTATCCTGATTTATAAGCCCCACAAACATTATGGTAATAAAAGATCAGAAATCGCTGCAATCAAGATAAGACTTTCTGATATAACATGAGATTGCATGTCATTTTACTATTTAAAAACGTCTCCACCGATGATCCGACATGAGGAAGAATGACTTCTAACGTCACCATGAGTGGAGACTGAAGAAATGGTAGCTGAAGGAAAAGAGAATCAAAGGACAGCCCTCCTCGCCATTTCTCTCTGATCTTCTTTCAACCAGCTCACGAGTTCCTCTTGGAGTTTCCGGCCTTTCAAGCTGGTGACACAGCAGTGTGGTTTGTCACTCACTTTAAATCATCCCTGTATCTTGTGTCAACTACATCTAATTCTAAAGTAGCTGCGAAATGAATAAGACAAGCGCACAGTAATGTGAGACCCTCTAGTCTATGTAAGTGAAATGCTGACATAAGCAAGTTTAAATTACAGAAATTCCCCTACTGGACCCCAGGTATGGCCAGATCTAGCTACGGCTCTTCGTGCCCTCTAATAAAGGTACAAAACAGAATACGAACTCAAAAGATCCGTGGCAATTGCTTAGCTAAAAATGCAGACCCAAACAGAATGAGTTTTAAAGCAATAATATCTTTTGATACAAAAATGCCGCCACATGAACGTACCTTCCTTAAGGAGGCTGTAGCAAAACAAGCGAGCTCTTTCCACATCTCCGAGCTGCCGACAGATACCCACATACACTCTGCAGAGCGCATGGATGTAACTGTGCTCCATAGACACTTTCTGAAGTTTTAGTTCTGAGAGAATAGAGTGAAGCAAGCACTCTGCTAAATGCTGGAGTGGACGAAACAAAACAATGAAAAGGAAATGTAGACATGTTTATCTTGAGACTGCTACAAAATAGCTAAAAGTTACAACAGTAAATATCTATCAGAAAAACAGACCACTGACAACGCACTCAGCAGGTAACCAAGGGGCTCAGGGGGGATAAGAAGTCCATACGTGTAGGCGCTGCAGGTGCAGACGGCAGGTCCGGGCACACCTGGCTGCCTGCTGTCACTACCATGGCTCCGATCAGTGTGCTGGCCTTTGCTACACAATCTGTGTGTAAGCGTATTAAACACACTCTACTCTACTCCCCTCCCATTTTCTCGACTCCAGTGCACTCTACATATTTATCCTGTTTAGATCTCAAAATATTAAGTAACATTTTTCCTGCTCAGGAATAGGCGCATTAAACAATGACACATTCATCCGTTTGAAAATAGACATCTTCTAAAAATTACTTATAGTGCTCTATATGCTTTCTGAAATTAAGCATCTAAGAAAAATAAACACGAGCATTACGAATCCGAGGGCACGACCCGTGCGACACTGGAAATCGCCACACAAGGTGTCACCGTGGGTATTCAGAAGACAAGCCAATCGGTCCTCACTGCGCGTGCATCTGCACACTCACTGCCATCTCGAAGCTGAGCATCTACTCCTGTTCGATTTGCGACACACGTTAAGGAAGAGGGGAAACTCACACACACTAAGAAAGACCCTCAAACTGTCAAATGTGTGCATGACGCTTTGCACAGACAGAAAAGCTCTACTAGGCAACAGTTATTTGACATTTGAAGCAAATCGTGTCAAGCCTTTAACATGCCGGAATCAATGGCAAATATGCAATCGTAGCCCTGACAGACATGTTTTTTTTTTAAGAGTTCGAGTTATTTGATGAATACAAATGATCAAGTCTCTGGAGTCTGACCACATTTCACATGTATAAAACCCTGGCTAGAAGTAAAGTACAAGTCATACTGCCCGTATGGGTAGCCTCTGTACTGAAACTCTATACTGAGCCTCTGTCGACCTCTGTACTGAAACGCCTGTTGGGATCCTCTGCCACCTTGCCTGGGCAGGCGGCCTGTCCCTGTGCTCTCAGAGAGGAGCTGCCACCTACCTTCTTCGCTGTGCTGAAGTCGTAGACGACCTCTTTCTCTTCATCCCTCATCACCGGCTTTTTGGAGATATTTCCGACATACACGTGACTGCGGATGACAGGCAGCAGGTCGAAGGAGGACTCTGCAATCTTCCTCAGGGCATCGGCTATGGCTCTGTCGTGGGTCTCCACGGTTTCTCTGGGGCTCAGAGGCAGCTGTGAATCTGCACTGGTAGCTGCAACAGAATCTGCTCCCTCCTCTGTCGCTGTGACTTCCTCCTGAGGGAGGTCCCTGCAGGGGTGCTTGCTGACTTCTTCTGGGCTGGTGCTCCCCGTTTCCGGGCCTGGGGACCCGCTGTCCAGGCGCAATCTTTTAGCGCTCCTCAGTGTACACGATGGCAATGTCCTTTTCCCACCGGCAGCCTGGTTAGAGTCCCCGCCGGAGCTGCCCCCCGTTTTGACAAAGGCGGTGGACGTGGAAGTGATTGCTTTGAACCCTGTTATAGCGCTGACGGGCCCCGGTGCGTTCTGACGGTCAGCAGGCGGCCCTCGCGTGAGCTGGATGTTCCCTTTGAGGATGCTGAGGGTGCGGGCCCTGGCGGACAGCTCCGGGTACATGGTGTCCAGGATTTTAACGGAATTCTCCTGGGGAGCGGCCACGGCCGTGTGGGCCGACGCGCAGGGCGGCAGGCGGCCGGGCACCGGAAGGGCGTGCTTCGGGGTCGCCGCGCAGAACTGCAAGGGAGACGACAACGTCCTCTCCCCGGCGGGGGCGGCGGAGGGGGACGGAGACGTGCACAGCGGGGAGGCGCGCCCCGGCTCCTCCAGCGAAGGAGACGTCGCGGGCGGTGCTGCGACGTCACACAATGGAGAGAGCTGGCCGACGGGGGAGGTGGGCGAGGAGGGGCTGGAGCTGGAGATGAGCGGGGAGACGGGGTGCGAGCTCCTCGGAGGCGTGGCTATCAGAGGAGCCAGCAGGGGCGGCAGAGGGGGCCCCACCTCCTGCCGGATCTTGCTCAGCGTGTCGGCGGAACCGTCTGTGGGAGTGGACGTGTCGGCGTTGGCGAGGATCGTCTGCGTCTGCTGCCTCTGAGGCTTTGTGCCACCTCGGTCCCCAGACGACGACGGAGAGCCTTCCCCGGGGTTAGCTTCGGCTCTGCTGGATGCTGCCTTCGCCGGTTTGCTTGACTGATCTTTGCTTGAAATCTTTGCTCGAGGCTTATTTTTGCCAAACGGCTCTAGCTTCGAGTTGTAATACGTGTGATCAGACGCCACGATCTGAGACTCGAACACCTGGTCGTATATCTCAGCATTGATCCTTACACTAGGTTTGACAGGTCTATTTCGCAAACGGCTTTTATCAAAGTTGGAAGTCTGACCGCTGCTGGAGATCTCCTCCTGGGGACATGGCAGGTTACTGCCACAAGGGGGCTCCTGAAACGGGGAGCCACGGTGACCGGGCTCCGGGGACTTCTCCACCGGAGTAACAGACGTGAAACCGGCTGCCAGCCCTCCTCCATCCGGCGAAACGGGAACGTCTGCGGGGGCGTCGCACAGAATAACCTGGTCCACATTTGGCACGAGAGCGACCCCGTTTATGATGGTCCAGTTGTCCCCCTTCTCAATGACTAGGTTTTGGTCCTTATTTATCAGCACATTTATAACCTCGGAGGTCACTGTGGAGATCTGACACTGAAGCGTCCCTCCCGCCTGCTCCGCCCCCGAGTCAGCGCACTGGGAGCGGGGCGGGGCCGCGTCCCTGCTGGCAACCGGCCCGGTGGCAACGGAGCTGCCCTCAGGTCCGTCCTCGGTGTTTTCATGACTGGATGTTCCACCGGCAGGAGAACCGCCCTGAGCGTCCAGGCTAGGGGCTGGCGTGGGTGGACCCGAAGGGTGCGACGAGGAGCCGGCCGCTTCCGGAGCCGAGACTTGCTCCTCTGCGTGCTCGCCCGCCATGCTGTCGTGTATGCTGAACAGCAGCAGATTAGCGGCGTCTTTTCCATCCGGGTCCTCACAGCTGGACTGAAACTCCTGGCCGATCCTGCCCAGCACCTCGGACAGCGCCTCCAGCGAGCACTGCGCCAGCTGGCTGGCGCCCCCCAGCGAGCCGTCCTCGTCCTCTGATGCCACCCACTCCTCGCAGGTCTCCAGCGCTTCCTGTTCACAGAGCTGCTTTCTGTACTTTTCTCCCGATACTTCACTTTGCTTCATTTCTTCGTTCGTTTCTTTGTTTAGGATTTCTTTGCTAGAACATTCTGAAACAGAGTCCCCTGAACTATAATCTCTTAACTGACAGCTTTCAAGAAACTTGACCATGTCTGATGTAGAAAGCCTGTCTACCTCAGGGAGGAGGCTGATGCTGCAGCCCAGCAGGGCCGAGGCCAGGCAGCCCACCTCCACGGGAGGCTGGGCCTCGGTGGCACCACCGTCCCCGCTGGAGGCCTCGGTGGCACCGTGCTGTTGGTTCCCCACCGCCCCCTCCGGCTCGTTTTCACCCTCGCTGCAGCTCGGGGCCTTGCTCTCCACCTCCGTGTCGCTGCCCGCCACCTCCCGCAGGCCGGTGTAGCCGTACACGGGGCTGGGGAGGCTGGTCTCGGGGAGAGTATGAGTCTCTTCGTCCTGTCTGCCAAGTGCCGAAGAAAAGGCAGCACCTATGGTGCCTGGCCCACCGGGAGAGGCGCCACCAGGAGGTGGCGATGGCAGCTCCAGAGGCTCCTCCCGGCTCTGCCGCATGCCAGGAGCGTCCTGTGACACGGCCTGGGCCTCACTGCCAGATCTGACTGCGTCTCCACAGGGTACTTCTTCAACAGGACAACCTGCTGACGCTGCCACTTCCGTGGCTGGAAGCAGTTTGTCTATAGCTGTCCCAGAAGAGTCCAGATTTGTGGCATCTGGACTCGGATTCTGCTCCGGCGCCTCTTCCTGCATGGCGGGCTCGGTGATGGTGTCTTGGTTTTGAGCTGGGACGTTTTCAGAAAAGAAAGATAACTTATCATTTGCGGGACAATGAGAATTTTCTACTGGTACAGGATCACTTGGAGAGTCAAAATCTAATTTTCTCCAAGAGGTGGAAACTTCTGGCGAAGTCCTTTTCACAGCAGCCACCTCCTTGACTTTCTGTGCTGCGCCCTCTCTTTCTGCGCCACGTCCGGCCACGGATGGTGGCTGGCCCGTGCCGCCGCCAACGCCTTCTGCGGCTGAGGTAGGCTCACCACTGTGCGGTCTCAGGGGCTCTGGCCTTGTGCACTGCGTCCCACTGGGTCGGGCCCGCGTGGTGATCACTGACACCTGGTTAGGCAACAAGGAAGCCACGGCCCGGAGGCCCACGGAGCTGCTCCTTTCTCCGGCGGGTTCGGGCTGGGACGCGGCCCGCTGTAACTGAGGGGATGTCTCCTCACGTTCAGAGCCGGCCTTCAGCCTCTCTTCCTCACCTCTCCCTAACGCGTCACTATGGCGCCAGGACACGCTCTCGCCAAAACCAAAACCACCCTTGATCCAGCCACACGGAGACGCTGCCGGCGGTGGGAAGGGTGAGTGACTTGGCGTGTGGGCGGCCCCGGGGCCCTGGCTCGCACACTGTCCACCTGTCGGGGCCTTCGCAAACACCGAGTGAGGCAGTGCGCGCACCTCGGTCACGCCTTCCACAGCTTCGGCGCACTCCGCCTCACTGCCGCTCTGCTCACGCAAACCGGATGCTCCCAGCTCGGGGCTCGAGGCAGGCGAGCTGCTCCCCGGGTCGCTTCCCCCCCGTCGACTCCCTGGTGGCTCAGACCGCAGGCCGGACGCGGCTGGAGTTCTGGCGCGTAACTTCTGACCCGAACGGCACACTTCGGTAGGGACGTGTGCATCGCGACACTTTGACGCAGAGGATGTCTGGGGGTCACCGCACACAGACGACGCCCCCGAGGTAGAAGAGGAAAACTTGGCTTCAGCATCGATCCCTGTGGTGTCCATGGCATCACCTGCATCTTCTTCAGGTCCAGGTGATTCTCCTAAAACAAACCCTTGAGTAGCTTCTCTTCCTTTCTCCAGTTCTCTAGAGAGTTCCTGAAGACAGTCAGACACTGCCATGGGATCCGAGTCAGAAGTGATCTCATTAGTTGGGGTCCACTTAGAAAAGTCTGATTTGGGTAGGCCCACCACCCGAGACAACGGGGTTTTCCCGTGAGGTGCCAGGAGCTCACGCAGTGGCCTCCTGCCCAGAGGAGAGTAAAGTGAGTCCAACCTCCCGAGGGCCACATCCTTGTCCCGGGCCAGGCCGCCCGACAGCTGCTTGGCACTCTCACTTCCGGTGGCGTGAGGAAGCGCTTCCCCGGCGGGCGCTGACCTATGCATCTCCCTGACCTCTCTTTGTCTCTTCACCGCATCTAAAATGCTGATTGGTCCATCACAGGTGAACTGAGATGACACTGCCCAGTGTTTCTCCCGAGCTAAGGAGAACGTGGCTGAAGGTTCTCTCAGTGTTGCCGTAAATGTCCCGAACCCAACCGTTGTTACTTTGTTTACTTCCAATGTGCTTAGAGCTTGGGCAGCTTCGTGTGATTTGAGCTTCTCCGCCACTGTACCACTTCCTGTTTTTCTGGATGAGCCAAAACAATCCTGTGCCTCAGGTGTATCCTCTTCTGAAACAGACGCAGCAGAATTTCTACGCTGAGCCGAGTCATTATCACTGGAATCTGTATACTCTCCAAAGTAGGTTTCCTTCAAAACAAATGAATTACACCAGTTAGTTAATTAAACACCAATTCAGGCAACTAAAATAGCAGTTAAATACGTTAAAAAAGTACACGCTCCCTGAAGAACCTGCCAGAACACAGCTGAGCACAGTAGTGCCGTCTCTGGGCACGGCCTGGCTTTGCCCCTTCCTGAAAGCAGGCTGCCCAGGCGGCGCTCCCACACACGTGGCCCCCGTGCCAGGCTCCTCCGAGGTCCGGTCCACATGGCCCAGGGTGTGGTTTCTGGTCCGACCTCCGAGCACTCCCGCTTCTCGGCTCCCTCTGCCCCACACGCTGGCTTCCAGCTCTGGCTGCACCGCCCTTACGTCCCTCCACCCGTAAGCCGCTCCTGCACACACGGGGCTCTGCGTGACGACTCGTGCGCACCCTTCCGCACACTGCCTGACGCCTCGCACTGCACCACGCCTGTCAACAGCCGGTCCTGCTCTGCCCCCTACGACGGCTTCTGCGCTGACAACTCTGCTGCCAGTACGACCCCTCTGGTTGCCAGCCGGGCTCCAAAAATCCTCCATGAGCCCCAGCCAGCCCCTCCTGTGCTGCTGACCACCTGCACCACACGCGGCCCGCCAGGCGAGCTACCTCGCCAGCCCCCCGGCCTCCCCGTTCAGCGAGGGGACGGTGGGCTGGGGCAGGGCGACCACGGCCGCCACAGCCTTGCCACTAACAAAACGAGCCTGTCCTCCCTCAAGTTCCAGGGTGGCATCACCTCCCGGGTCTCCGCCACTGTCCTGCTACTTGTTTCTGATGATCTCTTCCTTCCTACTGGGTCCGTCCGGGACCCCATCCTGCCTCTACGCCGTCTTCCTAAATGATATCACACAGTCCCACAGCTTCTGCTGCCCCGTCCCGTCACGCCGATGCGGCCTCACGTCCGCGTCCCACCACGGCGCCGCTCCGAACACCACACCCATGGGTCTCGAACGCACACTGTACGTGTCCACTTAGACACCCCACACGCACCTAGTAGCTAACGCTTTACACGTCACCTCTCCGCGCATGCCGAGCTGGACAACTCCACCTCCCCCGACAACCACACCAAAAACCTCACCAAAGGCTGCTTCACACGACCCCAGGACAGTTTCCCAACCGTCCCCACCTCTTTAACCACAATGCCACTACTGGGTTACGGTGCCCAGAGTTAAAGGAACTCCCGATTCAATGATTGCCCTGTGTATGCTCTTGCTCGTCCCTAACTGTCGCCACTCCCTAGCTATGCATGCTGGGAACAAACGGAAACTTTCAAACGAACACCTGTCATCACATCCACTTCTCTGGATCAAGGACTTCCGAATGCCTCAGGATAAACTAGAAAGTTCTCAGGACACACAGGGCCCTTGCGGACCTGAAGTGCGCCAACGTCCCCAGCACCAAGTTCACCGTCTGCCCACGTCTAGGCGTCTGAGTCTACAGCAGCTGCCCCTGTGACACCGCGCTCCCTTGGGAACACTGGCTGGGCCCCACCTGCCTGGGGCCGCTCCCCGCCTCCGCCCAGGCCTTCTCTGGCAGGTGCGTTCCCCAGCGCCGCAGCTCAGCTGGCCGTGCGACATGTGATCCGCCTGGCACAAGACCCAGCCGAGGGGCGGCCGTACCCGTCACCTCTGCACTCCTGGTGCTCAAAGTGCTGTCTGGGACACACGGGCACGCCCGTGCGTCCTGAAGGAGGGGGCTGACTCGAGGGAGTCGTCTCTCGGCTCCTTAAGCCACGAAGCGCAGGTACGCGATACTGACACTAACTTCCTAAGAGAGCACAGACCACGCCGCACACACACGAAGGACGCCGAGCTCATCGAGCGGGAGTGCGGACTTCAGCCACCCACCCCAGCCACACCGCCACTGCTAGAGCACGCCATGCCTACGGACGTGCACTCACTCGCTCCCCGCCTGCTAAGTGCCAGGCTAGAGGCCAGGATACCTGAGACACAGTCCTCCCTCAGGGGACTACAGTTTGGTTGCAAAGACAAAAATGCAAACGTAACAGAAAGTGGAAAAATCCACACTACTCGTGACTTGAAGGGCAGCGGCGTGTCTCTGACAGTCCCTCGCTGCTCCCTCATAAAATCTGGCACGAGCACGAACGCTCTCTGAGCCCGGCTAGCACACGAGCATGGACGCCGTACCCACGTGCTGACTCGAATTCAAAGTGCAGACTCACGGGCGCCAGTGCGGAAGGTAAGGTGCCCAGGGCTGGTACCGACCCCGGAGGGGGTGACGGCACCGGAGACAGCAGAGGGGGGGGCAGTCTGAAGAAGTCAACAGCAGCCTGCAGGTCCTCATCGAAAACCTGGCCCTGGTCCAGGAGGCCGGCGCTGTCGTCCTCGCTCCTCGGAGCCGCCGCCTCGGCGCCCTGGTGTTCCCCGCTGCAAGCGGGCCCTTGGGGCCCCTCTCCCCCCACGCTGCGGCACCCTGAGAAGTCGCCCTGGATCTCCATGGACAGCTCCGCCAGGCACGTCCGCATGGCCGAGGCCCCGGGAGCACTGTCCGCCACTGGAGCCGGCCCGCCGGCCTCCTCGGACTCCCCGGACTGCGGCTTCTCTTGGGCAGGTTTTCCTACGGAAAAAGTAAACTCCAAATATTTATGATAGCAAGAAAACTTAAAAAATTCCCAAGCATTCTAACAGTTTAAAACGCTTACAGAATTAAGTCCAGGTGAAAACACGTTTTAAAGGACAACCGATCCCCTCCTGGAGATTCTCCAGTAACACCTGAACGCTTTTCACGTTACGTCGGCTTCGCGCTTGTGAACTTGACGACACAGGGAGATGGACAGACGTGGCGGCCCTGATGGCTCCGCAGCGAGGCACAGGCGACGGGCCCGAGGGTGCTCCCACTCCGTGAGCCTTCCCGCACGGCCAGCAGGACCTGGCATGTGGCTCTGCGCGTGCCGGCCGGCCAGGAACACGGTTGTGTCTTAAAAGCAATCTACACTCAGCTGATACCAAGCCTGCCTCGTGACCGTATTTGCGCAGCATTCAAATTAAAGAACTAGGTCACGTAAAGACCCTTTATTATAAAGCAACTGAAAAATTACTATAAAAAGCCAATGCTTTTGGGGTCTTGACACCGGCGAACAGCAGCAGTGCTAGTTATCAGTAAAGACATGTGTGTCCCGGGAAGGAACCGGAAACGTCCCTCTGTCTGTCACACTGGAAAGCCGCAACAGTATGTTCCACAGAAGGACTCGGCTCACTGGAGAAGTGGCTGACCACAGGGCTGGGGACGGGGTACGAGCTGAGCCTGAAACACCTCACAGTGCAGAGCACAGACACTAAAAACTAAAGGCGCACAAGGCCCATGGTAAGCATTTCACTTTCATGTACAATATGTACTTCTGGAAGCTTCTCTCTCACCTGGGACACATCTGGGGCCTTCACCAGGTACTCTGTGTGTTGTGTTTATACAGAGCCAGAGTTCCTTCAGAAGCAGTTTCACTTTTCCTGTGAAAGAGAACCAAGTAGTAAAGACATGTTATTATTTGGCTTAATCCACACAAGGCCAAAAAAAAAGTCCTCGTGAAATCAGGACTTACTGGAATTTAGAAAAGTTAAGTAACTTAAACATCTTCAACCACTGTGGGCTATTCAGTTAGTTACTGAGGACAGGTCTGCAACGCTCTGGCCAGCACTGAAGGCCAGATATAGGCAGGCGTGCGTGCGTGCGTGCATGCATGTGTGTGTGTGTTGGGGGTGGGGCTTAAAAGACCAAATCTGCCTATTGTTAACAGCTTCGAACACCTCTGGTGGGACAAATAACTCTTTGGCCCGTAAACTTTCTACAGACAGTGATGTCGGTTGGGAGACAGGCACACAGCTATAAGACAAATTATGAGGTCTGGGCTCGGTGTCCTAGCAGCAGAAAAGGACCGCCTCAGGCCCAGGAGGTGATGGAGCCATGAAGGTCGGTGCTACAACCAGCCCGGGGCTGCGTGGATCAGGGAAAAGCCATTAATGGTATTACGGGAAAATGGGATGCTCACACACACGAGCAGAAATACACACAAGCATGAGCTTTTATAAGGAAAGTGAACGCGTTGGAATTTTTATAAATTTTCAAAGGGGTCTGAATCCCCAAAATGTTTAAGAGCCCCTGATACAAGGTGAAAGGCCAAGGGCGGCTGTAACTAAGGAAAGCCCATGAAGTCTGTGTGACATTAGGAATATTGCACTGCGGTCTTCAAGTAAGCTTAGCATCAATAAATGCATGAATTCCCAAAAAGTATTCATTAAAATGTAAAGTTTCTGGTCAAATCTGCATAAAAAGACAATCCCCAAAAGTTAAAATTCAAAGAAAGTTGACAGGAAGAAATCTAACTCTGGGAGGTGAACACACAGTGTAAATATATACATATGCCTTGTCGTTCAAGTGTACAGCTGAAACTTATTAGATTTTGTTAACCAATGTCACCATAAAAAAATAAAAATAATTTCAACTAAAAATAAACTGAGTATTAAGCAATTTCAGGCCACCGCAAACTTCTATTACAGTTTCCTTGAATTTAAGTTCTTAAAAATTAACTTGAAGCATTTATTAAAAACACTGAAATCTTTAATCCAGGCTAGAGAGGCTAAAAAGACCAACCAAAGTATCTCTGAGGAATCCCAAGTGTTGCCATCGGGCAGCCATGTCACACCACAGGCTCACAGAGAGGGATGGGGACGGGGTGGGCGGGGGACAGAGGCATGGCAGGGAGGGGCTGAAAACCTGGACATTTCCAACCTCCCTTGAAATAATCGATTTCCGCCGGCCACTGTGTGTGAGGCACATCCATTTCTGAGTTCTGAAATTCTGTGATCAAGCAGCTTATCTACGTCGTGATTTAATCTACCCCAAAGCCTGCTTCCAAACACTGTGTCCCCTTTGCTTAAATGACCTGACCGGGATCCCTGCTTATTACGTATACCCCAAAGCAGCAAACAAGGAACCTTAAAGAAAAAGAAAAAAAGTTACTTTTCTATTCTTAGGGAGACTAGTAACTAGAGCTATGCCTATTCTAATTGAGCATTCGTTCATTACCTCTAATCTGAGGGGGAAAAAAAAAAAGCTATTGTTCTCAGCAAAACAGAAAAAAAAATCGTCACTGTGGCCTCATTACTTAGCTGTGAAGAGAAAACGTCACGTGAACCACGCACCTTCCCACAGCCCCTTAAACACCTGCTTCCTTCATCGAGGCCTCAGGAGCCGTGAGTGTCCCGGGCTTTCCACGCCGCCGCCTGATCGGTGTGCACGTGGACACCACGCTTTTGTAATCGCAAGTCTTGTAACTATGTTTTAATGTCTGTCTGGAGATGAGCCTTGCTCAGATTTTTCCTTTTCCGAGATCTGAGTATCTCGAGCATCTCTTCTTGCAGATAAGCCTTGCCCGTCTGCTGGCCCGTTCCCACAGAAAACCTCAACGGGAATCCGTGTAAGCTTCATTCATGTTTAGAAATACGGTCGGGGCAAACGCACGTCCTCGTCCTCGAGTCTGTCGGTCCGGGAACACAACACTCGCTTACGCGTCAGGTCTTCCTTAACGCTCTTCGGGGTGTTTCCTAATTTTCCTCCCGGAGGCACAGCACGCCGCGTTTAGGTGTCGGATGTCTGACGGCGCTGTTGCCATGGAAGAATGGGTTGTTCCTGCCCCTTCCCTATGCTAACAGGCTTACGACGACACGTCGTGTGTGTTCACTGCTTTATCACCACTTGTGTTTTCCAGCTGCGTCTTTTCAACTTTCCACAGAGTCTTACCACTTGACGTTATGACAATTTTCACTCGTCGCTCATTCGTGTTTACGGCTCCTGGTCTTGTTTGCTCTGCTACACTGCTCGGGGACTCTGGAGCACACAGCAAGGAGGGGACAGACTCTCGCTTGCCTTGTTCCTGAAGGAACGACTCTGCTTTTAAGATTTCACCTTTCTCAAGTTCAAATGTTTCTATTATTACCTCAACAAACATTTCTTGATAAGGAACTGGCATTGACATGAAATATCATTTTTCTCTTAACCAGTTGCTGCAGTATTGCTGAGATAAATTCTTAAGTCATAATTTTTCTGTACTCTAAATGACTAGATTTGAGTTCTTAAAATTTTACTTAGTATATTTGCGGCTATATTTCTAAGTCACAGAGCTCTGAGCCTGGAGGATGTGTGTTCGTGTTGTTTCTAACTAGCTTTGGTACCAAGTTATACTGGTCTAAGAAAATGAGACAATATGCATTCCATATTTTTCTAAGTCCTAAAACAAATAAAATAATAATAAAGACATTAGTTCTCACTAAAGGCTATACAGAGCCCTCCTCTGAGCCACCTGGATCTTCTACGGTGTTAGAGGTTTAACTATTTTTATTTCTTCTGCATTTTTTGTTCAGGTTTGCATAACTATTCTCAGTCAATTTTAGTATGTTTGCCTAGAAAATGGTCCACTTCATGAATACGATCAAATGTGCATATCAATCTGTGAATCGAGATATTATCCGACTGTAGTCTTATAGCTTTCCCAGCTCGGTCCCGATGCTGTTGGGTTTCTGTTCCTTCCTTTCTTGATCAGACTTGCCAAGAGCTGTTGGTTTCACCAGCATTACAAAGATCCAGCTATTAGTTCTAATGGTCTCAAATCGACTGGTTAGTTTCCAACGTCATTAACTCACGTTTTCATCTTCATCAACGCCTTCCTTTATTTTCCTGAAGAGTCTGACTTTTCTACCTTCTTAGTAATTCATTTCCTATAATTCTTACTTTCTAAAATAATCACTGAAGACCAGACATCATTCCTTTTAATACCATATTGGCACTATTGTCATATCTCAAAAATGTGGTAAATACTGCCTTACTGTTATTTCCAAAACAGTTTAGTGTTTTTTTTTATTTTTTCTGATGTCCAGGAGGAGTTTGTGTTTATATGTGTTCAGTTACCAGGCATGTTTTAAAAGTTTTTTTTTTTTGAGGGGGGGGTATTTTTACTAATATGTTATTAAACATAAATATATTAATAGTTCATGTTATAGTTTTTGTTGTCTAGAAAATAATCAGCTTTTACATAAATGCATTTAAAAGGTATTTAAAGAATTCTAGATTTGTGGTGTAAAAGATTCACAGATCATCGATCTTGCAATTATGATTTCAATTCTCTCTCATTTTGTCCGCTTTTCTCTGTATTTCTGAGAAACATGTTAAAGTTTCCCATGAAAACACACTTAGCTGCTGGCCCTGGAATTTCCAAGCGTTTTACTTGGAAATAAAAAGTTTCACACGCTTTGGTCCACGATAGCAGTATCTTCTTGGTAAATTGCACCTTTAACAAATCTAGATATTTCCTTTTAATGCATGTAAGTTCATGTCTAGGCTTGAATTATTTCTTGCCTTACATTACAGCTTTCAAGTTAGCATTTGCTTGGAATTTCTTTATCCGTCCCTGCATATTAATCTTTCTGCTTCTTTTGATTTTAAATGTATTTCCAATGAATGTGCTGGAGACGAGGTCGTACACGAGTCACGCCCAGACTCGGAGGCCTTCCTAACAGAAGGGTCCCCCCTGCTCTGGGAAGCTCCCTTTACTGTCCCTTGATTGCCTTCTTGCCTCTCACCTCTGCTCCCCCCTGAAGTCCTCACAGATGACTGTAATGACATCCAGCTCCACTTTCCAGACTCAGACTTTCCCTAATACCTTTAATTTCCTTAGTTTTTGTTTTTGTTTTTTTGTATCACTTGCTGAGACACACACACGATTACATTTCTTGGCTCAATAATCAATCTTGTGTTCTTCCATTCAACAATTCGGCCTTTCTAGTGGGTGTATTTCTAATAGTATCAATATTCCAGAACCCCAACTCCAATTCCATAGCAGCAGCCTGTGGAAATGTTCTTAGACTTTCTCTAAAAATAAAATTCAATCTTTAAC
>NW_011889488.1:74620-78699 GCF_000151845.1 Pteropus vampyrus
AATGCATGTAAGTTCATGTCTAGGCTTGAATTATTTCTTGCCTTACATTACAGCTTTCAAGTTAGCATTTGCTTGGAATTTCTTTATCCGTCCCTGCATATTAATCTTTCTGCTTCTTTTGATTTTAAATGTATTTCCAATGAATGTGCTGGAGACGAGGTCGTACACGAGTCACGCCCAGACTCGGAGGCCTTCCTAACAGAAGGGTCCCCCCTGCTCTGGGAAGCTCCCTTTACTGTCCCTTGATTGCCTTCTTGCCTCTCACCTCTGCTCCCCCCTGAAGTCCTCACAGATGACTGTAATGACATCCAGCTCCACTTTCCAGACTCAGACTTTCCCTAATACCTTTAATTTCCTTGGTTTTTGTTTTTGTTTTTTTGTATCACTTGCTGAGACACACACACGATTACATTTCTTGGCTCAATAATCAATCTTGTGTTCTTCCATTCAACAGTTCGGCCTTTCTAGTGGGTGTATTTCTAATAGTATCAATATTCCAGAACCCCAACTCCAATTCCATAGCAGCAGCCTGTGGAAATGTTCTTAGACTTTCTCTAAAAATAAAATTCAATCTTTAACATTTTCTATCAGTTCACGATTTCATGTTGTTTCCTCAGAGACTAGCTCTTGAGCTTGGTGTCTGTCTTTCTTGTCAATGGTTCTTCTGTTTTAGATGAAAGTTTAGGCAGGACATCTTTGATAGCCAGAGTCCATTTTTTCAGACTACATTTTTAGTCCTATACTTTGGCAATAAATACAGGTTCTCATTTCATAAGCATACAGAAGCCCGCCTTCAGAGGGAAGGGCGGCAGAGTGAACGCAGTTTTGAGCATTTACAAGGAGTATAGAAATATCTCATGTTCTAGGACCAGGAGCAGCTGTCCTTGAAAGCAGCCATAATTACCCAATTTTCTGATATCTGCACCCATTCTGGGTACCTCCCCTGTGATAACAACACTTTAGAGAAATAAACTTTGAGCCACAGCCTGTGGACAAACTCCAGAAACTGTGTCTGAACCCAGAAGGCTGATCACTGACTTGTCAGAATTCTCCCTTCCTGCCCCTCTCTCTCTGTGCCACCTCTGACTTTTCTGCCATGAAAATCTGCTGTTGAGAGCTGCCATTTTCTCTGTAACTTTGGGCTCCATTACCAGTTGATACCATCTACTTCACATCTCCTCATTATCCTCCACTGGTGCTACACTTTTTAACTATAAATAGTTTTTTTTTTTTTTGGTCTGCCATTATTACTGAAATTCGGACCAAAAAAAAAGGGAATGTGGCACTCGGGCGCCTTTTTAAAAGTGACGTCGACCAAACACTCTTGCTGCCTAACTTTCAAGTCTCTTTCAGAAGTCAAGTGCTACCAGATGAAAAGCATTACAGACGCGCTTAAGAATCAGGAAGTCGGCCACCAAGGTCCACCGCTTACTCGGCAGATTCCTAAAGACCCTGTGCTTATCTATCTGGAAAAACTGAAATGTACAACAGACACTATCCCTGCCCTCACAGGGATGAAAAACTTTCTCAGAAAAGAAGTTACTTGTGATAGTGATGAGTTCTCTGAAGAAAATAAACCAGAAAGTGGGGCAGAGAGCACCTCTGGGAAGGGCTGAGAGGGCCTGGTACGCAGCAGTGAGGCCTGAGAACAGCGGACCCGGGACAAGTCTGCGGGTCCCGAAGAGAGAGCTGAACTCAACGGCCGCCGTGAGCTAGCTAGGACAGCCACTGTCGTCGAGTCCTGCTCCTCTCGGCGGTATCTACTACGAGAAGTCTCGCCGCCCACACGTGGAAGCAGGAAGCACAGTCTCCAGCACACAGCACTACCGCTAGCTGACTGCTAAGCCAGGGCCCCGGCAGCTGAAAGGTGGGGGCCGTCACAGCCTCGGGCCACGGGGAACAACGCTCCTGTGCGCTGAATCAGGGGGAAAAATTAGAGGGGAAGAAAAGGATAAAGGAGACTTCTAAAGACGTCTAAGGAGACACCATATACTTGTACAAAACAACGTTTAAGCGGCCTTAATAATTGTAATAATACTCATTTGGAAGAAAAATAAGATGTTAGTGACATGAAAATACGATCATCTACATTTCAAATGTATCGCTACCAAAAAAGTGTGAGATAGAGCAGAAACTCGCAACCTTCCTTTTAAAAATGAAAAACAAAACACGAAGAAGTAAATGGCCAGGGGTCACACAATGAAGAGAAAAATTAAAATGAAAACCCCAATTTCTCAACTTCTAGCGTTATTCCTTCTCACCTACAAGGTCACACAGTCAGAGATAAAAGGTGCACGTGGACGTCTGTGATTTCCCTGTGACTTCTGTGATGACCACTTGACTTCTTGTGACCTCTGGCCTTCCCTAAATTCTCGTCTTCCAAAAACACGCTAGAGGGCTTGGACGCCACAGTTTTCCTGCCTGACTTTAACAATGTTCATATCGTTGGCACCTAAGAAATTTAATAAATTGACTTGATAAATTGTAACCTAATGAGAAAACTACTTATTTATTGAAGAGTGTGGAAATTATCTCTCTAGTTTTCCTTTCCCAAATAAGATTACTTTCTCGCGCTTTCATTCACTGCACGATGGTATCAGACAGCAAGGTGATGACTACGTACGCAGATTGAGTGAACACAGGTAACAGGGTATGGCTGCTTCCTACACGGAACACCTACTAAGAATTCTCAGTCGCAGGTAAGAGTGATGAGCAACCTCCCAAACCACTAAAAGTAAGGCACAGAAATAAAAATGAACTTGGTACATACTCACTTTTATCTATGCTTCCGTAAGAATCACTTGAAATTTGTGTTCCAATATGTCTCAACTCTAAAAATATGGGGGGAAAACAGTTAAAAAAGAATACCGCTTGTGAAAATTAAATTTTTAAGTTAGCATTAACTGAGTACTCACCCTTTTCATTTTTCTGTTTAGAAAATTCATCAAGCCTTTCCTGTGGAAACAAAGCGTCAGAGGCGTTAGCACCAGGAGAGGCACACGGCCATCCAGACCCAGGGCACAGGGCACCGACGGGCACTGCAGCCTGTTCCCGCCAGGGCCTCGTCCCCGACTCCGCCATGATGGGACCCTCTACTCACAGAGGAGTCTAAGGACACCTGAAGCCGGAGACCCAGCACGTGCGTACACTGTGCCATCTCTTACCTGTGTCTTCTTAAACTCCTTTTCTAGTATTTTCTTTTCATTCCTCAGTTGCTTGAAGTCCTGAATCTGCTTGATGGCAGCCTCTTTATTTCAAGAGAGCAGTGAAGAAAGAAAAATAATTTACCAACTTGGCGACCACCATTAATGAAATACCCAAAATCTAACCTAGTAAAATTTTTCTCATTTCTTAAAACTCTGGAAGGAACTTCGTAAAGGCTGCTGTTCCTTCGGTACCGTATCCATCAGGGATAAACGCAGAACCCCATGGTGCTCCCACCATCTTCTCTGTACCCCCCAGAGCCGTATGACTGGCGCAGGCCCGAAGAATCCTCTACAAGCCAGACACAAGCCGACCCAGACCCTCTGGTCAGACAAGATTCTGACACGCACAATCCTCGCAGGAGAGGCCCTGGACCCCTCGTCCTTCAACCACCAGCCAGTCAAGTCTGACAGATTGTGGGCCTGTGGTTTCCCCCTGCAGTACGGTTACGACCGTTCTCTTGACCTGGGGGAGGGACAGTCTCCCCGGGGCCTGTCGCACTCTTCCTCTTTCCTGGAACTCCCTTCGCCAGGCCAAGCCCCAGCTGCCACTACCCTTACTGCGGGTCTACAGCTGACCCTGCACCGCACGGCGACTCGGGCTGCCGACCCCGAGCGGCTGAACGTCCGCAGGTGACGTCTGACCCCGAGACGTAACTACTGACAGTCCCTGCTGACTGAAGCCTCACCGACCACATCCACAGTCGATGAACATGTGTTTTGTATGTTACGTGTATTATGTACTGTATTTTTACAATAAAGTAATCTAGAGAAAAATAAAGTTAAGAAAATCTAATGAAGAAAAAATACATTTAATGTATTTCTTGAAAACCATGTAAGTAACCAGATCTGAACAGTTCAAACCCGAGTCACTAA
>NW_011889488.1:79269-91098 GCF_000151845.1 Pteropus vampyrus
TACCCAAAATCTAACCTAGTAAAATTTTTCTCATTTCTTAAAACTCTGGAAGGAACTTCGTAAAGGCTGCTGTTCCTTCGGTACCGTATCCATCACGGATAAACGCAGAACCCCATGGTGCTCCCACCATCCTCTCCATACCCCCCAGAGCCGTATGACTGGCGCAGGCCCGAAGAATCCTCTACAAGCCAGACACAAGCCGACCCAGACCCTCCGGTCAGACAAGATTCTGACACGCACAATCCTCGCAGGAGAGGCCCTGGACCCCTTGTCCTTCAACCACCAGCCAGTCAAGTCTGACAGATTGTGGGCCTGTGGTTTCCCCCTGCAGTACGGTTACGACCGTTCTCTTGACCTGGGGGGGGGACAGTCTCCCCGGGGCCTGTCGCACTCTTCCTCCTTCCTGGAACTCCCATCGCCAGGCCAAGCCCCAGCTGCCACTACCCTTACTGCGGGTCTACAGCTGACCCTGCACCGCACGGCGACTCGGGCTGCCGACCCTGAGCGGCTGAACGTCCGCAGGTGACGTCTGACCCCCAGACGTAACTACTGACAGTCCCTGCTGACTGAAGCCTCACCGACCACATCCACAGTTGATGAACATGTGTTTTGTATATTACGTGTATTATGTACTGTATTTTTACAATAAACTAATCTAGAGAAAAAAAATGTTAAGAAAATCTAATGAAGAAAAAATACATTTAATGTATTTCTTGAAAACCATGTAAGTAACCAGATCTGAACAGTTCAAACCCGAGTCACTAAAGGGGCAATGGTCCCTTCAAGGCACTTTGACAGCTCTCCTCTGTTCCTTCAGCCACTCGCTCCCTCCCGGGTCCGGGTCCGGGTCCGGTTCTGGAGAACTATGGAGTCCGAATACACTAGTAAGGAGCAGAGCAGTACTGACTTTACCTGAACGTTCGTACCAAGTGCTATGAAAAGTCAAATCCCACGAAATACCAGAGCGGCAACCCCTGCCCCTCCTTTCAACAAGCCTGACTATGTCTTGACCCGACTATCATGCCTTATCATTTGCCAGGAAAAACGTGTCACAAGGAAAATAAAGGCTCTACCTTCACTTCACAAAGTCTGTTCTAAAAGCTGCATGCAGCCTCACAGGCAACTTGGATCTCTTTAAACCCGTTTCCGTAGACTGGTGCTCGTCTGCACACACGGCGAGAGCAGGCGCTGCTGCGTCTCCTGCCACAGCGTCTGCGTCTGTGCCAACAACCGAGTCAGAGGAAACTGCTACCAAAACGTCCAAAGGGTGATGGTCTAAAAGATCAGGCTCCATCTAGTAAACTATCGACTGGAAACACTGTCAGCAACTTTTAGTCTATATGCCCTGATCCCACTGAATTTAAATTCTTGCTTCACACTCTACATGACAAACGCATCGTCGTCTGTCAGTCTGGTGACAAAGCAAACCACAGGGTCAGGAAGAGGCTTGCTGAAGCCCCACTTTCCTCCACCTGAAGTTACTGCCTCGGCCCCACCGCCCAGTGAAGGTGGAAAAGACAAAGACAAAGGATCTGGCCTCAGTTCCTGAAAGAGTTATTAACGACCGGCTGTTCACACGGCCCCTCTGCAGTCTGCCTGGTCAGTGCGGACGGAGCCTCTAAGCCCACAGGGGTGTGGAGGGAAGAACAGGGACAAAGTAACAATCTCCAGTGGAAGGAATCTCACGGAAATCTCTGCATGAGTGTGTCCTATCTAGATATATCAAGTTTCTTAGTACTAAAAGTAGTAACCTTCTCTACTAACCGTTGATCTCATTAGGAAAAATGAGAAAGCTCCATGAGATTCAACTTCCAAAGTTAAACGCTCCTATTAGTTGCTGCTTTTTACAGTAAAAGTATAGGTTGCTGCTATTTTGAGTGCAACGCCATTTCAAGGGTTTGCCACATCCGTTTTCATGCTGCTCTCCAGTAACCGGGAGGTGTACGGTGTTCAAATGTCTCGCTACCGGTATCCTTAACACAGTCACCCAGGGTGCGCCATCTAAACCCCGACGACGAAGCTCCCGGATCCGGCCCTGCACCCCGCACGGCTGCCAGTGCTCCGTACACAGCCCAGTGACTTCCACTAGCCAGGTGACAACCATGCCAATTACCTTCCAGCTTCTTCACCTTGGCTTCCAGTTTCTTCTTCCTAAGAATGAAATTTTCTAAGTTAAAATGGTAAAAATAAATACACAGTACAACAGGAAAACATATGTATTACAGGTTGTGGTACATTTTTCTTAATTGTGGAGATTTACATGACATAGAAACTGTCAGTCAGGAGTATCACACAGCAACCACGAGGTTCCCAGCAACTTTCTAAGGGCAGGAAGCACCTGAGGAATCCGCTGTGCCGTGTGGGGTGTAGCGTTTCTAAAGCGAATTTAACTGATTAAATCTGCGTTTTCCCTCCCGAGCCACAGGGGCCTCTCCGCGTCGGCCCGTGTCTAACTCGGCAGTGCCGCCTCCGGGAGCGCGGAGCAGCTCACACCGCCTGCTCGGGGATGCGCACACCTGTTTCAGGGTGGATTTCCGGTCCGAAGGCGGTAACTGTGAGAAGTCTCCACGTTACCCTACGACACGTGACATCAAACCATTGTCCGTGCAGCTACCAAGATTTCTGTATAAAGTACAGTATTAAACTTCAAAAGAATCGACTGGATGCTCCTGACAGCCTTTTCATGAATGGTGACAGACACCCACGCATCTGCTGGGACGCGTACTCCAGTGCTGGCACATGCAGACACAGAGGCGCACGCGTGGACGTAAACACCTCCGCGGAGGCCCTCCTCTGCGCAGCCCTTCCCCTCGCCATGCTACATAACCCCTTACGCTCTGCTCCGCTCCACAGATGTGGAAACCAAGGCTGAAGGGCTCAGTTCAAGACCTCAGTTAATTACAGCCAACAGACCCGAGGACCACGAACAGAGAAACACTACTGATTTAAGGATGAGCTCTGTTCAAAGATGAAAACCCTATTTCCATAGTAATTTTAAAACTACTCACTGGGCATCGGTCTTCAAGCATTCTTCTTTCACACGAGCATATTCCTGATGAGTATCTTGATACAACTTTAGAGAACTCTAAAAAGGAAATAGATGTTAATTTAAAAGTCATTAACAATCAGTAATAACTTATTTTGATCTTGAAATGCTAAATTATCATCATTTACCAGTATGAAATTAATGAATAAATACATTAGGCAGGAAACTATAGTTCACTGAATATTTTAATGAATTTAAACAGACCCTTAATAGACATATGATTTAGACTCTAATCAAATGAAGCTATAAAATTTTAAAAATACTAATCTTAAAGGAATTACAAATCTTCCTAACACTGAATAGGTAATATTTGTGTCTCAACCAATTAAAATTCAACAAAACATAAAGACATTTTAGAGCTTAACATATACTACTGTTACTACTATGCAAAAATAAACTAGTCACTATACTGAACGAAAAATGGAACAGTGTGTAACACCAGTGAACGCGCACACCCTGATGGCCGCTGCGGAGTGCGGCAGACACTGCCGAGTGCTGTCTCAGAGCACAGTGTGTGTACTCTGAAATCTGCACAGCTGAGAGATGGCCTTTACGACCCCTCTTCCCAGATGAGAGGTCTGAGGGTCCACACGCTGACAAGTCACAGTAAGTGACAAGGGCTTCACGTCCAGGTGTGACTCCAATGGCTCTGCTCCCTCTTAGACAAGCTGATGAGATCATTATACAGTCGGAGGGAGACGCAGCTCAATGCCATGCTTGTCTGTTTCACTTTCACTACGTAGTCAGATACATGGCCAATGACGGCTACAGACATAGGGAAATCAATCAGTTACGGCAGGTGAGGCCTCAGGGAGGGCGAGGGCATTACTCAAGTGGCACAATTTGAAAACTGAAAGGCACAAACGCCATCATGAGAAGAGCTCCAAGAACAGGAAGACAAGCCGAGAGCCATCCCAGCTTGACTATAACTGGGCTCCTGGAAACCACCTCGCCGTATCAGTTTTAGATATTTCTCATCTACAAAAGCCATGAATTCTCTAAGATGTCTATAAAGAGTAAACCAAAATTTACAGAGGAAAGCAAGTTCATAGCATTTTAAATAAAGTTGATTGCAACTTGATTTTGAAACGCAGGACACGATTTCTCTACCCTTTAAGTGTAAAATTTTGCATCTTATTTTATACTTAAAGGTAAAAAACGTGAAAAGACAATGAATGCAAGACACATAGCCATAAAAATTCACAGCTAGGAGGTGACTCTACTGAACCTCTCATGACGCATAAGCAACTAACACGGAATTACAGAGCTAAGAATTACTGTAAGGACCAAGCCATGAATCAACCAGTTCCATCTTCACTAAGTACAGTGATACACCTGAAGAGTCTGGACTGGCATTTCCTTCCTCCAGTCACAGGCACAAGCGGCCCTCATGTACTGAGGCTAAAGCTATGAGAAGTCACCGCAAGTACCTTCTTCTCTTCCAGCTCTGCTTTTAAAGATCCCAGTTCTTCCTGGCATTTCTGCAGAGGAGAAATTTTCTGAAGCATCTGTTCCACTTGGTGATGCAGAGTACTATTCTCTCTGAAAATGGAGAACGCATTAACATTACTATATGAAAGAATCCACTATGCATTATTAAATATATCTACTGGTGATTTTTGAATGTTTTTCTAAATTGAAACAAAATAAAGGAATAAAAGAATTGCTCTTTTTAAATGCATTCCCTCTGTTTATAGCAACATGACCTTCATATTGCTTTTTACTTCTTTGTCATTATAGTCTATTTCTAATAAAAGTATATCGAAAAGCTACTTGAGAAGCAAATACAGGAGAGATTCTCAATCTGGTAGAAAATATATTAAAAAACAATGTGCCAAATAATTTGGCTCTTCTGATCTTGGCCTCATGCCTATTTACTCAAATAAAATGATAGGAAATTTTGTGGTTCACTTTATAACCATGCTTTGCCTTCTTCTAGGTGATAAATGTAATCAGAGTACAAAATATTGCTAGATTTTTACATAAGCTTATTTTAAATTGTTTCAAATACACTAGACAGACAACCTCATTAAACAGTCCAATTCACATAGACAATAATTACATAAGAATAAAATTCATTTCAACTGGCAACATGATCAGTAAACGTTATGGAAATGTCAAACCAGACCATAATTTAAGACCTTCATGAGAAATTCATTTGGACAATTTAATAATAAAGAAAATGTGAATCTTTTTTTTACTACGAGCATCAAAGCAACATTCTAAATAATGGGTCACTCCTATGTGACACTTTGTTCAAATCTGTTTAAATATCTAGGTTGATAAACGCCTCCTCCAAATCAATTATGAAAACAGATAGCTTACCTTCTGGCAAACTGCAGCTGTAAAACTTATTAAGGAAAACTCTGCGGATTTTATCTACTGATACTTGAAGATAAAATTCACTTTAAAATGATCTGCAATAATCTGTGTTCAATATAAATAAAAACAAGGTCATAATTCCTAGAAAACAACATTCAAAGTTCTATCTATAATGTATATAACATATAACATATATATGATGAAGCTTTTCACTGAGTTATTTCTATTTACCCTACCATGTACCAAAAGTCAAAACCTTCACTTCTCTAAATCAAAAAAGTATCTGATTAAATTATCTGGCTAATATTAAATTCCAAGAATAAAGGCAATAAGAAACTTATGGAAAATGCCTTGAATAATCCTGTATGTATCAGAAACCCAAACAATCTGTCCTTCATTCCTCAAATAGTCCAGAGCATACTTCCAGCAAACAAGAGTTCTGTCCTTACTAAAAACATACATAACTACACTCAGTGAGTAATGAGAACAGAAAGACAGGGAGAACATAACACCTATGCAATCCTTCACTTTTACGATTTACACAATTTGCTAACTTCGTTTCCCATCTCAAGCTGCCGGTAACATATTCTAAGATAGTAAAACATAATTCCTTTACGTTTCATCTCCTATAAATTCCTACTTTCAAATCACAATACAGCAAATGTTTGTAACACATCTGCATCATCCTCTATTAGAATGTAACCTTCTCAAAATTTATTCATTCTAATTTACTGCAGTCTTTGCAAGGAAAAAAAGGTCAACAAATCATCAGATGAAATAAAATAAACTGCCCTGTAAAAAGAAGAACAACAACAACAATAACAAAACAGAATTATACAAAAAAGAAATCAAGTTACATCACAAAGCCATACCGGGCCTGCAACATTGGCACCTCCGGTCCTAAGCTACTACATGTTGAGGTATGACGAATACCTATTTTGGGTAAACACTTAATGCATTTTTTAAAAAATCACCATTTACCTATAGCTGAGGCAGGACCAGATTACCATTTCACAGGTGGGAATTCAAGAACAATGGAAAGTTTGATCAATTTTTAATGTTATTCTAACAATTTTGATTTTAAAGAAATTTTAGTCGAGTTTTAGAAAAAATCAATAATTTTCATGCTGTAATTACTTCAGAAGGGTTATGCCATAATAAACACATACTCTCTTAATACTGGAATTAACTGCCTACCTAGTTTCCTATGTAATTAAAAGTACTTGTAGTAACTGTTTCTGTACAGCTTTCATAAGCAAAGATTACTCATGCAATAATACACATTTATAAATAGTGACAGTTTCACAAGGAGACTTCAATGACATCCATATTTTAATGTAAAAATTCAGATATGAAAAAGGAATTTAAATGTCATTCCCTGCTTCTACTGTTCCAACTCACAGGTTAGATATGACAGTAGCAACACAAACAAGTCCTCGGTGACCTGTTAAGCCAGAGAAACAGTGAAGTGGGCCTCGGGGTCTGCCCCGATACTGAGGCAGACTCTGCCTTCAGTGACTCCCTGAAAATATACGTGTGTTTTTATGAGAGAAATTTTATTTTTATGGAAGTTACAAGTCAGGGAATGTGTTATCACAAGATGTGGAAGCATCGATCGCAAACTTAATTTTCACCCTGCCAAAAAAATATTTAACCCGAGCCCAACCATACTACAAGTGGCCCCCACAGCAACTGAATAAACGGGGACTAAGAGGCCAAGAACAGCCCCGTGGATGTGAAATGCCACTGTGACTCAGATCATATACGTGAATTCTCTACGCATCGCACTGGCTAACGTAAGTCAGTTTTCTAACCTTCTGAATAGTCCTGCAGGTCCTTCTGCAGAAATACCCAAATGTCCTACCTGGCTTCACATGACTCCTGCACCTACTCTGCGGCATGTCCTCTGCACAGATGAGGAAGACCTGTTTGTTAAAAAGCTCACGGCGCCTTAAAACGTCAGAATCAGTGACTAAACGAAATCAACTCCAAAGGAAGGAAATGAGCGGCCTTTGCCGGGAAAGGCTCACAGTGGGCGACCAGCTGTCTGCCCTGCACAGCACACTCCCGACTCGCAGCCCGCCCGTGCCACCTTCCAAAAGGTACCTGACAACTCTCCCAGTTAAGAAAACATGAAGGGATTTAAAAAACCCAAAGGGAAAGAGCCAGTAAAAGGATATCATCACATTTCTTCTGATACTCTGTTAGCAAATTACTGAAACAAAGAAAAGAATTGTTACTGTTATTCTAGAAAACATACTATGTTAAAGTCATGTTGCAAAATACGCAGGGCACCTTTCTTCCAATGCAAGACTTACGTTTAATTATATATACCTACATACATATATTCCTACATACAAATTCCTTAAAAACACTGCACTGATGTATGAGCTTTTAATCTGAAATCACTTTGATCTAAGTAATATCTTAGCTTATAAATTCATGCGACTCTTACAGAATTAAAAACAAAAGCTTACGCCATGGCCATGAAATACTGTGAGGAAATCTGAGATCTAGTGCTAAAGCTAAGAAGTCTTTGAGACAGAAAACATTAAAAAACATTTCCACTTTAGCAAAATTCACTTCCTAACCATGAGCCTCGTTGTAAAGGCCGACAGAGGGCTCACGGTGGGGACAGGAGGCTTCGGTGAGACGCTGAGGTCCACTCTCAGGCCCCAGGCTTGTGTGTCAGGTTCACGAGGCTCAGCCAAACTCATGTAAAGATACTCACTCTGTATTAATAATTTTTTGCTTCAAGGTAATTAATGCTTCAACATATTCATTTAAATTCTGAAAGAAAAAAAACACTACAGTCAGATACTTGTATTTATAGTATAAGTTACTTTAAATGATTTTTTTCTGCACCAGCTCATTTATTATCAAACAGAAACAGTTTGCTGCGTTCCATCAGCGCGGCTCCGTTACGCTACCCCCGCAGCGCGCGTAAACACGCAGACCCGTTCTGAGCGACCAGGAGCCGCCGCACCTCGGGGTCTCCGTGTGACCCCTGCCGGCGACAGCAAGGCAGGGCTGCCGGGCGCTGTGTGTGCTCCAGCACAGCGAGCTCACGCCGCACGACCGCGACCAGCCAGGGCCCTCGTAGCCTCAGGGAGACTGCTGCTCCCCCCGCAGAAGGCACTCTGCTTTTTGAAGAAGTCTCTGCCAGGGACCCTGTGCACACCTGGGGCAGGTAACCTAGGCAAAGAACGGCAGGACCAGGGGGACCCACGCACGCGAACCGCACTTCCTCCCGTTAAGCTCCTGGGGCAGCCGATCCTTTGGTGCCCCAAGCAGAAGACCAGGAAAACCCTTCCCTGAGGATCTGAAAACTCGAAACAGCCCGGAGACCAGATGTAAGGCACTGGCACGAGACAGCCTTCCACGGAGAGCCGCCACGCAGACCTCCTGCACTGAAGCAGGGCCCAGAAGCCACACGCTCAGCTCAGTGAGCCATCGCTCTTCAAAGATCAAAACATTTCCAGACAGCAGAGACTCATGTAACGTGAGACACCAGAACAAGCCAAAGCAACTTGCAATAAGCAAAAACTGAGACGAAAACTTCGAAAATGTTAATATAATGAGAAAAATTCATGAAACAAGACAAGAGTAGTTCTTAGAAAAATCTTAAAAAGCTCTTAAAAATTCAGAACATAAACACCCCCTGGCATGGTCCAAATCGAAACGACAGGCAACAGCAAGTGTTGGTGAGGGGGCAGGGAAATCCGAGCCCTCAGACACTGCTGCTGGGATTCGGCACGGTGCAGCTGCTGCGGGAAAGCGCGGCCGTGCCTCGAAACGGACTACCCACTGGTCCAGCGATGCCACTCCCAGGAGTGCACCCAAGAGAGCTGGGGACACGTGTCCAGGCCGAACTTGTGCACTCTTATTTATAGCAGCACCATTCACACGAGCCAAAAAGTAAAAATAGATTCAGTGTCCGTCTACTGATGGACGAATGGATAAACAAAATGTCCCACAGACATGCACTGTGGTTATTCAGCAACGAAAAGAAACGAAGGACTCGTGCTACATGAATGAACCTTGAGAACATTATGTCACGTGAAAAAAGCCAGTCACGAATGGCTGCATACTTTATGATTCCATTCACATAACTTTTTTTTTTTTTTTCTGGCGGGGCATCCCTTGGTTGACCTTACAGATTGCAAGGACCTTGTCAGTTTATAATCCCTTATTTTTTTTTATTTTTTACCCCTACAGCACCTGGTATTCCTGGGTGGTCTCCCATCCAAGTACTAACCAGGCCCGACTCTGCTTAGCTTCCGAGATCAGACGGGATCAGGCTCGTTCAGGGTGGCATGGCTGTAGACATAACTTGTTCTCAAGAGGCAAATCCACAGACAGAAAGCAGATTGAGGGAGGGGCAGGAATGATCGCAAATGCCTACGAGGGGGTGGCTCTGGAGGCGTCCACAACCACACAGCTGTGACGTGTCTGGGTAATACGAATGTACTATACTACGAATGTACTATAAAAACCACTGAACTGTGCACGTTAAAAGGATGAATTTTATGGTATGTGAATTATATCTCAATAAAACTAAAAACAAGAAAGCAAAATAAAAGGCTCGAAAGAGTTGTTATACATTTGGATAAAAAGGTCTCCCAAAATAAAGCAAACCACAGACGCGAGAATAAAGAAAAATGAAAACAATTAGAGTGTCTGTGCAAGAGGTCTCACACGCTCACCAAGCTCCAGAGACAGAATGAGGGGAAAGACCGGGAGACAATCGAAGAAACTCTGATGTTCAAGGAAACAGCCTAGAAATGATGCCAGAAGTTTCCAAACTGAAAGGGCCCAGCTCATGGACACAAACGGATCCAAATCATGACACATCGGCACAAAATTTCAAAACACCAGAGACAAGGCAAAGAGCCTATATGAATCTCGAGAGAAAAAGAAAACGAAACAAGTCATATACGAAGCATCTGGACTCAGAATGGCTTCGGACTTCAACAGCAAGCTAGAGACTTAGAAGTCTTGAGATCTAGAAGGCAAGCCTTGGAAATTCTGAAGACGAATGAATTTCAAGGTAAAATTCTGTACAAACTATCAACCACTCGTGATGGTAAAATGGACATTTCCGAATTCTCCGAGTCACTTCCCAGACATCCCTGCTGAGGGTCGTACTGCAGGGTGTGAACTGGGGACAACGTGGGACACACAGGTAAGGGGACTCCAGGAAGGCAGCTGAGCGCCGGACTGGAGGTCCAAAGGCTCAGGGGGGAGGTTTTCCCCTAAGCAGAAAACGACAGACCATCTGCTGGAATGACGGCATTAAAAGGATATTTCTTCCTAATAGGCAGAGAACTGCAAGTGAATGTGCATGGCTGGTTTTCATCATGCACTTGAATTACGATTATTTTTTAAGTAAAAGCAATTCTCCCTCTTTTTTCCCATTGTTTCAAGTTCTTTGCTAGTCAACCTCATCTTCCCCGCCTTGCTTCCAGATACCAGCAGTAATGTCAAGTACTGGGCCAGAGACATTCCAGAGTCACACGCAGCTGGATTCAAACTCCTGTTCCCCCACTTTCTGGCTGAGTGACCGTGGGCCTATTTGACCTCTCCCTGCCTCAGTACCATGTCCACGGCACAGACGAGGAGACGAACACTGGGAGGCTACACAACCGGCTTGCTACCAGACTAACCAGGAGGAGCCAAAAACAAAGTGTCCAACTAAGACCGTGGCATGCAGTGAGCACTCAGACGGGCACGCTGAATTAAGGATGTAATCATTAACCGGGGCACCAAGAAAACACACAGGAAAGGCAAGGCAGACGCAATCTACTCAGCTGAGCTCTGAGCAGCATACGGTTAGTTCGACTCCGATAGTGACCTAACCAAAATCGTAACTACACTGAGAAAACTGGGGGGCGAGGGGATGCTCAGGTATGGTGGGTACAGGACAGAGAGCTCAGTCCTCGCCTCCCAAAGTCAGAGGTCGATACGTTTAAATTGGAGAAAGAAGTGGCAACACGAGTCTATTATTTAATATGAAAGTTCATTATGATTATGAAACACGCACGGCACAATTAAATGTGCTGTCCCTTGGGGAGGGGGTGGGTGAGGTCGGGACTTCAGGCCGTCTTAGCAAATCCTGTATGACCAGCTGTCTCTCTAAACTATGTTCACGTATAACTCTAACAAAAATAAAAACTTAAAATCACAGAGCATAGCATCACGCAGGGGGAAGAAAACATAGGTAAGTGAATCTGACTTCTTGGTTTCCATAGCATCCTAGTCCCTGACTGACACTTTTCCCAAGGCCTGGTTGGGCGGCAGCTCTAATTTGGTCAGACACTGCAGGTCGCTAATAAAACATTCTTTTCTCTCCGATCTGATTCAAATGTCACTTATGTCGGTTCAAACAAGGTCTCCAACGAACGAACCTCAGAATCAGGAGCCCCGAGCAGGCCGTCTGGCTGGAGGGCACCTGGAGCCCC
>NW_011889488.1:91623-93356 GCF_000151845.1 Pteropus vampyrus
ACCCCCGCTCCTTCCTGCAGAAGCGGGATGAGCCCAGGGCAAGCAGGGGCCGCAGGGAGCAGGACAGCGTGGCGAGGAGCGAGCCGGCAGGCTGGGGGCTGAGACAGAGACGGCCAGTGTGGTTTAAAACAGGGTAGTACAAAACCAGTAAGTAAAATAGGTGGACAGTGAGCAAATAGGTCGATGACTGCAGGACAAGTAGGCCGCCTCGGTCCCACTCTGACACTGCTAGCGTTCTGGGGAGGAAGATTCTCAACTGTGGGGCTGTCTGTGCACTCTAGGGTGTCAGGCAGCGTCCCTGGCCGCTGTGGGTCACCAGCTGGCCGGAGCACTCCCCCGCCCCCGAGCTGTGTGTGCGAAATGTCACCGCAGCAGGCCTGAGACTACTTCCTCAGGAAGGCCCGCGCGCAAGGCGGGCCCTGGGCTGCAGTCTGGGAACCTGAATTTCGGGGCGTTCACGCCACTCCCTGATTGCTGAGAAGGGTTCCCTGTGCCTACCCTGTGACACGTCCGGCCTCCCTTCCGGGGGTCTGGCATTTCGGTACATGCTAGGCAGGAGGTGCCCACGGGACCGGTCTCTAAGAGAATCTCCCATCTAACATACATGAGTCTCCACTGGGCACCCCTAGAAGACAACGCTTTACCCAAATCCAGCGAGTCCCCCCACCTGGTTCCCTCTGGACTTTACTCTTCCCTGATTCTGCTGCAGACCCTTCCACTAGAAGAAACCACGCCCCCAAGGACTGCCTGCTAAGTCCTGAGTCCACACAGCACACCGCTGAACCACGGTGTGACACTGTAACCATCAAAATTGTCTCAACATTGCCAAACGTCCCCCAGAGAACACAAGGCTCTATCCACTCTTTAAGCTTTCATGAAAAGACAAGAAAAACTAAACACCAGAGCCTGCAGAGACAAGACAGTGATAAGTAACATACATCCCCGACAGGAACCTGAACCAGAGAGACGCCACCCCCGCCCTGAGCGAATCCCAGCGGCTCTGTGGGCTGGACGGGACGGACTGCTGTACCGACCGACGCCGACACCCTGATGTGGAGGCTGGGGGCCACTGTGCCAGTGTTCAGATCGGGGGGAACGACGAAGCAATGCAGAACCTTTTGAATAATCTGTGAATGGGGTGAAGAGAATACCAGAGTTCTTTGCACTACTCTGGTGACTTTCTTAAAAGTTCCAAATTATTTCAAAATAATTTTTAGAAATCATACTAACCGCAGTAATTGCTTGAATCCTCTCTGATAAGCTACACTTCATCAGGTTTGCTAACTTTTTATCAAGTGCTCACAGTGAGAAATTAAAGGCGACGGTGCTCCCTCTCAGAGCGGGAGGATGGCACCCCGTGATCTCCCCCCACCCTGTACAGTGCGGACTGAAACACGGCGGGGAGGCGGGCATACCCGCCCCTCTCCAACTACACTCGCCCCGAAAACAGGCTGAGTGGCGCTGGTTCCTGAGGAGCCACCTCCCCTTCACTGCCCTCACCTGACTTGGCGCCTACCCCATCACGAACTGCTTCGTCTGCATGTGACACACTCTCATCCTCAACAGACTCCCTGCGTCTCTCCCTCCCACTGAACTACGAATTATCCTTCCACCCTTCGGAACTCATTAGAGCCGCTTCCTCTACGAAGCCTCCGCTGTCCCTCCTGGGTGCTGCCAGGCCCCAGGGCACCCTGCGCAGCTCCCAGCACAGCACCCCCTGCACCCCGACAGCC
>NW_011889488.1:94851-96875 GCF_000151845.1 Pteropus vampyrus
CAAACTTACTTTGCAACATCAGACTTGTTCCAGAGACTCCACTCACAGCTAACACCCTCTTCCCCTCAAAAGTCATTCCAGGCAACAGGACACCCGAATGCAATGGACTGTCCAGATGTTCAGAAGCATCTGCAAACCAAGGCCCTCGGCCTGTTTTTGTAAACAATTATTTCCGTGGGACACGCCTATAGCCACTCCCCAAGCATTGCCGGTGGCTGTCTGGACAGCACAATGGCAGAGAGGTCCAACAGTGAGCAAGACCACCCACAGCGCCAAACGGCCGCGACCCTGCCCCTTACAGACAAAGTCTGCAGACCCCTGGACTCACTGATTTCACAGGATCATTCCTATCACTATTCTGAAAACCAAGAGAGGAACTGTGGCGGGTGGGAAGACAGAGACCCCTGTGGAGGCCACTGCCATCATCTCCGGATCACAGGTTACAGTGGTTTGCACGAAGGGGGAGGCAGTGGGGACAGGGAGAGGAGAATGGATAGCAAGGTGGGGCCGAGAGACTCGGTCAACGTACTGGATGCAGGTTGGAAAAAAGGAAGAACCATGACTGCCATCTTGTTCCCGGCCTGAGCAACCAGAACACAGTTGCTACTTTTAAGCGAGACCGGGGTTCTGAAGGTCAGGTCCACAACTGGAAATAATTCACACCAGTCGTCTCCTGCACGGAAGCCTCCAGTGACTCACTATTCTTTCCAAGTAAAAGCGGAAACCCTCACAAAGGTCTCAGTGGTCCCCCAAATTCATATGCTGAAATCTAATCCCCAATGTGACAGTATGTGAACATGGGGTCTTTTGGAGGTGATTGGGGCATGAATAGGATCAGTGCCCTGATAGCAGCCCACAGTGCTCTCTTCTCCCTTCTGCTGTATGACACGGCCAGAGAACAGCCAGGAACCGGCCCTCACCAGACACGGACCTGCTGGTGCCTTGATCTTGGCCTTCCCAGCCACCAGAACTGTGAGAAATAAATTTCTGTTGCTTATGGGCCTCCGAGTTTATGGTGCTGCTGTAGCAGCCCCGAACGGATGAAGATACCAACACTCGCCCCGGCTACACGGCCTCCCTGCTCTTCCCAAGCACCCTGGGCAAGCGCCCGTGTTAGGCCTCCACACTGATCTCTCCAGTGTCTGGGATGCTTTTCTCCCAAGACATCTACAGAGCTCATTCTCTCAGCCCCTCCCCCTTGCTGAAATACAACCACTGTGAGGCCTTCCCAAGACCCCTTACTGAAATTCCACCAGCCACTGGCCCCTTCCTCACCCACCTGTTCTCCCCACTTCTCTGCTTAATTTATCTCCAATGTATTTATTACGTTCTCAAGTAATTTGTTTAACCTGTCTCCTCCCCTACCTCTCGGAATGGAAGCTCTGAGCAAGACTATTTGTATGTTTCCCCCCCGCCAGTGTCACTGCTCTGCCTGAAACACAAGTGCTCTATAAATATCTGTTAAGTGAATGAACTGGTCCAAAGAATAATTTATTATAAGATTCAAGAGAATTTCACTTATGTTCCTGAGGTTTTGGGGTGGGGGGAAGAAAAGCACATTACAAATGCCCATACGATGCAGTTCAACTCAATGATTTTATTTAGTTCTATTCCAGATTGCCTGTGCACTGTCTCCCTTTTCTCCTTCCTGTTCCTAACAATTAAAATGTTTGGGATCAGTCAGTTCATAGATAATACACTAATGGAAAGAGAAAAAAAAAAAAACCTGAAGCTTTTCCTGATGGCCGATCAGGCCTACATTCCTTCCCTGTCTCATCTCACCAGCCTCTCCCCGCTCTGCTCTGTGCTCGCGCAAACCAGACCCAGCCGTGCTCCTTAGAGACGCTTCTCCTCCCGGTCACTGACCTTTCCACTCCTTAATCCCTCTACCGGGAGAGCTCCTCCCACAGCTCTTCTAGTCAGCTCCTTCTCATCGTTCAGATCTCCGAATGGCACAGCCTCGAACACACCCTGCCTGCCTCCCCAGCTGACAAGACCACCATCCAAACTCCGCCTTGTCTTCC